>NC_052139.2:22555624-22694632 GCF_016086655.4 Lepeophtheirus salmonis
TTTTAACTCTCCATTTAATTAAATGAAAAACTTTTGCATAGCCGCATATAAATCATATTTTCTACAGATTTTCCACTTTTAAATTGCTTGCAAAAGAGTGTAATACAGACCAATAATATTTCTACAATTAATAATTTTTACTCGCCTGACAACAATCACAATAATAAAATAACATTAACATAATGCGTTTTTGTAACGGAGAACTCATAAATAGGGAATGTAAGTTTTGAAAAATATCATGGACACATGGACCTATTTTTATAATAATACAAATAATTGTATTATTATATTGTTACATTTTAACTATTGTTTCCAGTAAAACATCTTATAAGTATCTAGTATAGAATATCTTTAATAATTTATTTATTCGTTTTGAGATTCTAGATCTTTGGAAGAGTAATGTTCCAATAAGGTGACAACCAATTTGGCTGTTTAGAGAAAGATTCCCGCCTCAATATATATGGGAATTTCAATTAAATTCAGATATTTCAACATAAGTCTACAGAAGTTCAGAGGTTCGTTATATATTTTGTCGAACACATATTCCCTTACCAGCTCCGAATAACTATTTATATATAATAGCAAAATAGAAAAGGCTTTGCAGAACAAAATGAAGTTCTGCGTCCCTAATACGATAAGATGAGACACATCTGCAAATCGATTCATTATTCGATTCTCTTTCAGTCTTGAAGACAAAAGTTCAACAGACTATTTTGGTAAATAAATATCTCAAGCCAAGTCATTCAACGCCGACTGAGTAAACAGAACATATTTGTCACAATCTTCATCAGATGGTTGAAAA
Source organism: Lepeophtheirus salmonis (assembly GCF_016086655.4). Lineage (NCBI taxonomy): Eukaryota > Metazoa > Arthropoda > Copepoda > Siphonostomatoida > Caligidae > Lepeophtheirus > Lepeophtheirus salmonis. Next base: position 22,556,427 of record NC_052139.2, read on the forward strand.
ATATATGTAGTGTCTTCTTCATCACTGGGAGCAGCTGGGCAGTGATCTGCTTCATCCATTTTTGAAAGTAAATATAGATAGTGATATTTCTATACTACGTGAAACTGATCGAATAGCTGAAGGGATACTTGGTTATTGCAAATACTTCTTGTTAATCTTATGGAAACCTTTTACATTGACAATGCAGAAATAGCAGATTATCTCCAAGGTATAGGCACACCAAACTGAAGCTTTTTAAATTATTTCCTTGAGACTATGCTCTGAAATGCTCAATACAGATTTTGCACACTTCGTGTGGAGATTAATACTTGTTTGCTCTCCAAGTGGTACATTGAATTATGCAAAATTTGGAGTTTTTTGGTTTTTTGTAGCCTTCTAGAAAACTTTTGAATAGTTTCCTTCACGACTCACTGAGATAGGCTATGCTATAATGGTATATATCAAATGTTGTTCAGACCCCCCTTGACAAAATCTATTACCTATTGTTCAAAAATAAGATATTTTAGGGGGAAAGCTTAATAATATTTATTTTTACACTCTTGAAAAGTTACAAAAATATTAAAAAAATTATTCAATAAAGCCACCTCCAATGTTGATTACTGCTTGGAGTCTTTTTGAAAATGATTGACAGGATTTACGAACTAAGGATTCAAGTAATGCGTCCAATTCCAGCTCAATGGTGGTTTTAAGAAATTTAATATTTGTATGTCGTATTGTTCTTACCTTCACTCTAGGTAACCCTAAATGAAACAATCGAGGGGATTAATATCTTGGCTTGTAGGAGGCCAAAATGTCTTATTAGACTCATAGTTTGTCTTTGGGTATGCACAAGGGCTCCATCATTCTGAAAAATAAGTTGTTGCTTTTTTATTTCTGGGATTTATCCCAAGGAAGTACAACAGGCTCCCAAACTCCCTTTATGTAGCTTTCTTGGTTCATCGGAACACTATTTTGAAGAAAAACTAAGGGAAGCTTTAAACCTTGAATCAAAATTCCGCCTCGTACCATCAACGTAGCTGCAAATTTAGACTCGAGGACTGCTCTTAGATCTGATGGAACCTCATTACCTGGACCACCTATGATTTGGTCATTTTGATGTTTAAACTTGGCATAAAAGTCAAAATTTTTCTCATCCGAGAAGATAATCTCCATGGAGGTAAAACTTTGAAGCAAAATTCGACTTCGTTATAGAACCCGTGTATATTTTATATCAACAAGTATAAAATTAATTTATTTAACAAAAAAAAAAAAGGGTGTACTGCAGTTTGTTCCAACCGTTGTTTTAGCGTAACGTCTCACCCTTTATAAACCCATAAGAAAAATTGCAGTAATTTTTTGAAAAAAGTAGCATTACTTTGAGATCTTAATCTGAAATATATTATTTAAAAGGCAATCTTATTTTTGGCAATGTGATACCTTGACAATTGTAGAGCACGTTGCAATAGTTTTATTTTCCTAAGTTGTATGCAATTTTTGTATTCTTTATCAATATATTACGTTTGTATTTCAGAATTATTATTATTATTATTTTTTAATCAGGTGGTTGATACATTTGAATATCATATGTACATCCTTTATTTTTGGAATTATCACCCTAAAAAAATAGTAAAACATCGAACTTATAAAGGTACGCTCTCTTGGATTTAAAAAATATAGAAGAAACAGTACTTTAAAATTTTAGGACAAAAAAGGACTGGGACGGAGTATTTATATCTCATAAACAGGTAAAATTCATGTGCTGAAATTTGACAAACTTGAATTACTTAAGAATTTGAGCCCGGGCGCCAAAAATCATTCAAATCTGAGAGGTCCAGTTCCACTTAATTAAAAATAACTTAAAGTGTAGTGACGTCATCAAGGAATGGACGAAATAAGTTTTAGGACTGAGCTGGACTGGACCGAGACTAAACTGGACTAAATAGTGGACTGAAACAACACTAGTAACAGCAAATGAATTATTGAAATCTGTAGACATATATATATATATATACATATGTACAAACCTCCATTAAAATAAATAGGTGCAAAAGAATAGTCAAAGTAATCGAAGTAAAAAAAAATTCATAATACACGCAGAAATAAAATAAAGACTTGTCAAAAATACTGAATGTTAGAGTTTGTTCATAATAGGACTATCCGTTTAAAACATGTAGGTAAAGTTTCACAACAGATAAAGTGCAGGAGATGTCATAGTCCAAGGAAGCGCGTTTCGCCTACCAAATATGATGACCCTCTTAATAGCTGAGTTAATAATCTTCTCCAATTTTCCAGAGTAGAATGTTAAGAAATCATCTTTCTTCAAGTGATAAAAAACAAAATGCTTCCTAATTGTTTGCCAAATGTATATTGGAAAGTATGTCTTGCATTCAAAAAGAAAATGATTGGTATTCTCGTCCTTGGTTCGATAAAGGCCAGCGGTTCTCTCCATAAAAAAAAAAATTCACCCTTACTTCCAAAGTACCGGAAAGTACTATATTATTTCGCCATTTCTCTGATAGAGATAGTAAGGAACTTCCCCGAACGCCCAAGCTGGGTGTTCGAAAATCACGTATAATGTACATGCCATGTTGTCAACGCAAATTTTCAATTATAAACTATGTATAACAAGATATATTTTCAGGAATGATTTCAACAATTGTGTACTATTTTTATAATACTAATATTAATGTATTTACGTACATCGCCCATACATTATTATCAAATCAATTATTAGTTCCTTACTCTTGATGATTGTAGGACCTACAAACTGAATGAAAGAAGAAAAGGGCAGAAAGGGTCTACTTATAATTATTACTATGTATAATGTCGATCAAATATATGTATGTATGTTTGGCAGTACATATTTATGGATCCAAATTACAAATATGTATGTAATGTATATGTTTATTGACACTTTTTATACTTAGAGTTGAGTAGTTTGTAATGAAAAAACTGCCTTTAAAAATTAAAGAGATTTACCTAGATTTTCCATGAGCCAGCGGCATCGATCTGTAACCGAACAATAATTCTTCCAACAATAACGTAGGCTTTTTTCTCAGAAGGTTTTTGATATTTCCAACAGCTCTTTCACCTTGTCCAATGGACTGAGAGTGATATGGTGGAGACAATGAGAGAGTCTCCCCCCCCCCATTCAGACAATTTTGACCTGAATGCCGCGTTTGTAAATTGTGGACTGTTGTTAGAGTGTATAACTCTAGGGAAAGCAAAACGTTTGAACCATTGTTTCAGCGTCGTTAATGTAGACGTGTCTTTCATATAGTCTGCATCTACCCAGTTGGATCCTGCATCCGTCATAACCCAAATGAACTGACCTTTAAATTGAGTGTAGTCGATATCTACTCATTGGCACTCAGAGGCCGGAGGGAATGGAGTAAAATCGGACAGAGGATTTGAGCTGAGTTCTCAATATCTTGGTACATTACCGGCCACCACATAGCATTGCGTGCTAAAGTTTTCATTTTCACCATTGCGTGGTGATTCAGGCGAGCTCGTCTAGGTACATTCCACGGAGTGACTTTGGTACCCCGAGGCTTATGCCCCAGAACAATAGACCGTTTCTTAGGGATAAACAATCCCGTTTACGAAAGTAAGCCATCTCAGTAACTGCAGACCAAATACCAGCTTTTGCAACCTTTATCGTTCTCGACAGTTCCTGATCCCTTTCAACACCCACCAGTATTGTCGCCTCTGGAGAACCCATCATCCATAAATTTATCACCATCAGTACATCAGTATAGTCTTTCACTTGTAGTGGAAGGTGAGGTAAGTTGATCCACGTTTTGGTTTTTACGTACTCAAAAAGCTCAGAACCATCTATTTTAGCTAATATTTTGAAGCAAGGTAGCTAGAAGGCTTATCTAACAAAATGCAACTATGCATATATGTAATATTTATTCTTATTTTTCAATAATATAAAATTTGGCAAATGTATCAACATACCTCAATTAGGGGTAAATTGATACATGCAATAAGACAAGAAACGATAAGAAAAATCGTTCATATTGACGATATGTTCCTTTAATATGTTAGATGGAGTTGCACTGATTAAGTATCAGTAAACATTTACTCCATCTGACCAAGGAATCTTTTTGGTGAAATCCATGTACATAAAGTATATTTCTTATTGTCGAAATCGCCTGGGCGCGAACGCACATTAAATTCATGAGAATAACTTCTCCCATGCGCGTTGTTTCCGGCGATTTCATTTGTGTATTGGGGAATTAATATGAATAAAATTATTATCCTCTTTATAAAACCGTGGCAGTGTATTCAATGGCCAGGGTGTTATATAACCTAATTATGGGGGGAGGGGGGTTAATGACAAATTACATAATTAGGTTATATCACACCCTGGTCAATCAATATATTCTATGTACACAAATATTTCACTTAGCTCATTGATAATAATCATAATTCAAATTATTCCTTTTAATTCTCCCATTTTGGTAGAATTTTTGTGAGAATAAAACATGATACTTTGCAACTTCTATTTTTGAATGGTTTTTGTTGGACTATAGGTAGTGGGCAATACTTTAGGAGAAACTTCACTTATTGTTGAGGATTTGCCTTTTTGTATTGAAGTACAAGAATTTTCTGAAGAGGTGGACGGCAAAAATACTTTACTCTTGGTTGGCATTTCACATTGAGTAATTTCAGAAGCTACGTAATCCGATTCTTTGAAAATATCATAGTTTAAGAGGAATATACCCGTGTTTGTAAATCTTGATAGAATACCAAGGGACAAGTTTATACATCTATCAACTTGCCCCAGCCATATGCTAGCAACCTACCTTACTTTGACAACCTAAAACCCAAATACATCAGTTCGTCTGTCAGTATGCTACACTTCTGTGCTTTCAGACGAGCAACAGCCTTGGCAATCCTACGATACGCTCCCTCCAACGTCTTAAGGTGTTTATCTATGACTTTGAAAAGATAAGGACGTCATTAATGTAGACCTTCCCTCCTGGGACTCCCTCAAAAAAGTGTATCTTGCGCGGCCTGCACAATAGCAGGAGCCGACACGAGTCCATATTGTAGGACATTGTATCTTAAGAGCCCTAATGGTGTGTTAATAGCCAAACTACTCTTTGACTCATCGTCGAATGCGTACTGCTCATAGCAGTGGGAGAAGTCCAAATTCGAAAAAAAAGCTACACCTGCAAGATCCTCAAATAACTCCTCAGGGTGATGGATAGGTATAAATGCTTATCCACAGTGGGAGAGATCGTGTGTGTGAAGTCAGCCCAAATCCGCACTTTGCCATTAGGCTTTAACTCAGCGACTATAAGAGACGCCCACTCTTAATACAGCACTCTATTAAGTGTCCCCCTATCCACCATATCCCGAAGTTTACCATTCACGTGCTCTATAAGGGGTAGAGGTACGGGGCGCGCACATTTTTAAGACGGATGTGTGTTCTCGTTAAGGTGGACTCTCACATTTATGTGTTTCATATGAGAACATGATTCTTCAAAAATAGTCTGGTACTTCTTTCTTAGATATTCCACTCTTTCCATGTCTTCTTGTAGGGCACGGCCCCGATCTTAATCTAATGATTTTTTGTGCGAGGCTTCCTTCAGAGACACACACTAATAGACGTCCCTGCACAAATAAGAAAGTCTGGTAGCCGGCATCAATTAGCACTCAGCATCATCACCCAAGGATATCGTCCTCATGGGCTTCTCCCTATCTAGAGGGCTTATAAAGCCTGTGATTGTATCGAGCAAGGTAAAAAAGAACATGGCTTAAAATAATTATGTTTTTTATTTTAAATAAGATATTAAAAGTTGGGATAGTATGTAGTTTTTTGTAAAAATGACAAAGGGAACAGATTTCACCTTCGAGTACTGTAAAGTAGTCCGACTTTTTAGACTAAGTTAAAATTGATAGGCAGTGTGACTATGACGTCACTATTATATAATTTGTCTCCAACTTTAGATCCTTTACAAAACTACAGGCCATTTAAGTGTATAGGTATAAATAAGAAAATGAAGCGTAATAATCTCTGAAAGAGAACTACAAAGTAGAAAAATATGACTCAATTTTTTAAATTTGGAGAAAAAAAGCTATTTAGGTTATAGTTATACGTCATTAATATATTATGACATATTGTTTTGAAATAGACAACATTTTGTAAAATACAATAAATATACAATATAAATGTCAATTCAACTAAAGAATATTGAATAATAAGAATAATTAGCCGTGTAAAGCCAAAGTATTACACATACCTTTACAACCTTTAATTACCTTGGAACAAAATCAAGGTTTCTATTTATTTTATTTACGAACAGAGGTGGGAAAAAGTTTTAATAATAAGTCCTCGAAAAAATGAAATATAATTTATAGAGTAATTTCAAAATATGGACTCACTCAAGGGGAGGCAAAGTAGCCCCACCTCCGTTCACACGTAATTAAACATCTTCCATTTAATTATTGTTTCTGAATTTTATTCAATTTCGGACATGAGGAGGCCTTAAATAGAGTGATCATTAAACACTACTCAAGGAAAAAACGGGACAGGGCAAAAAAAAACTATACAGCTAAACTGTGGTCTCTTTTGCATAATCATGTTGAGGCCAAGCACATTGTTACAAGGGGTTTTATTTGCTCTATCTGCAAGAAAATATACAAGACAAGACATTGTCTCTATAACCACCAATACAATAAACATAGAGGCCAAATTGTCGTATTTTAAGGTGTCGAAGTTATCAGATGAAACAACAAAAATTTTCTCAAAAAAAGGGTCATAAGCTATGATTTTGTAAAATAAAATATTAAATTAGATATATTTATATTATAGAAATAGGTGTAATTGAATTTTAATATATTAATATATATTTCAGAGGTCAGTAAACTTTTTTTCCTGCTGGGCGGTAGGATTATGAAATAATGACAGGTACGGGCTGGATGAATACTCAGCTTAAATATATATTGTCTAAATTTTATAATGATCCTCATTTTTTCATATAATGTACATATTAATGTTGTAATTTTTTTTTAAATTATATACTTTAAGGAATTAATAATTTATTAAATGTCGTACATAGTCAGTTTAATCTTATCTTATTAAATAAGAAGGGGAAGTTGAAGTAAATTAATACAATTTTTTGTTTTTACGTCCTCAAAAAGTTCATAATATCTATTTGGCAATATTTTTGCAACTAGGTAGCCAAAAGGGTTACCTAACAAAATGTAAATATGAAAATTGTATAGTCTATTTTAATTGATTCCTAATTAGGTATACATCACACGCCCTGGTAAATAAATACAATGTCATGGTTGATGAAGACAATCATAATTATATGAAATTTTGGAAAATAATTCAAAAAATTCCGGAAAAACAATTCATGCAACATTCACAAAAAAATAAAGAATATAAATGCCCTTGATATATGATTAGGGGTATGTATTTTTGTTTTAATAGCATTTTTATAAGTTGTTTTCTGAATTGATGAATCTATGGTTTTAATTCATTGTTTATTTCTTTTTAAATTTAAAGAAAAATACCTTCTCCTTAAAAAAGTTTGACCTTAACCGGAAAATCTCCGGGAAACCCCAATGGAATAAACAAAGCCAAAATTAATCCAGCTATTCTGGAATATTTAGCTGATACATGTAGGGATACATAGTGAAGTCAATCCCTCAAACCAACTACCTCCAGCTTCATACACTGCCTCAAAACTGGCCTTCAACCAGGTTCAAGCCTTAATGAAGAACTCCTTCTTCGTATTGGTCAATGCCCCGAGAATGGAAGACTACAAAGAGTCAAAGAGCGTCAAGGTAGTATGTATTGAGTTATATAATAGAATATATAAAAATAGTAGAAAGTCCCCTTCCTCCACAATCTCTTTCTTCATTCTCGTGGTCATTTTGGACCGTCTTCTTTTCTTCAGTTTGTGTTGTGTAACCTCGTCTGACCCAAAAGTTAGCCTGAAGAAACAGTATAGTAAGTAAAGAGTGGCCGACGAAACCTTTATTCCTTCATATCGATATTAAAAAAAAGACTCATGGATATTTTTCAATAATTTTTTTTTATGTAAAAGCCTCAACATGTCTGTTCATAATAATTTACAACTTTATTCATATCACCGCCGTCGCAGGCTTTACAGTAGACCATTCTGTCGACCCAATTTTTCAATACATTTTCGATTGTATTTGCTTCAATAGCTGCAATGGCAACTCCAATTTCGTGTTTCAAGTCGTGAATCGTCTATGGATGGTTTGTGTAATATTTATCCTTTACGGTTTCGCACAAAAAATATTCTGACGGAGTCAAATAGCAGCTACGCGGTGGCCAGTTGACGTTGCCGTTTCGGCTTATGATGCGATTATCGAAGACAGTGCACAAAAGATCCACAGTAACGTTGGCTGTGTGGCACGTAGCATATTGCCGACATTAGATAATCTTTTAATAGTTTTGGAACCACAAATATGAAGTATTTCAATCTGTAAAATATGCTTGCCCTGGAAAAAAATACCAAACGATCAGTCACTTCGAATTTGAAGACCATAAAGAAGCTCAAGTATCACGCCAAAGGTCAAAATCTTTGAACGTTTCTTGAATATTCTTAGGCAAGCATAACTTATCGAGATCTTTTTTGATTGATCCAATATTGTGGATTACATCCTCCTCAAGAAAGTTAGACATCCTTTTATCAATCCTCCTTGTTCCTTTCTCAGCTCTGGAAATACAATATAAAATATCATACGCATATTTAAATGCAATCATAAGTGGTAGGTAATAATTTTATTTGTGTTTTGAACATCTCCCTTTTTTGAAAATTGACTAATGAGTTTGATCTTTGAGGAGAAGGTAACTTTGATGAGTATACCAGTCTCTTATGGAATCTTGTTGGCACTGCATCTAGTTTGAGCATTGGAATTTTAACAGATGTGAATTTTCTAAAGTTGGAATCCTTCCAATCCTTACGGAAGCATAACACGTGGAAATATCTAATACAGACACGAGAATGCTTCAAGAAAACAAAATCTATTCCTGGTATAACTTTAAGCCATTTCTTTTTCAATACTTCGTACTTTAGAAATAGATGGAGGGAGACTTTGGGTTGGGAAGCCGAAGGAATAATATTCTTATCTATTTTTAAAGCAAGATCGCTTGTTTGAAGACGGAGAAAAAACACGAACGCATCACTAGACAAATTCACCAAACTTTGGGGTTGAATAGATCGTGAACAATTCAATTTAAAAATTGAACTAAATTCCTCCTTTGACTTTATTCGTACTTTAATCTACTCGCGTTGACATAATATCGCTAAATCTATGTGTATATTAGATAAAATATAATATTAATGTCTAACTTTACACTTATATTTTTCAACCCACCCAAAAATTAGATGTGCAGTAATATTCGATAATGAGTGAATTTTAAGTTTTCAGATAGTAGTTTTCTTTACTATGCGAAAAGGTTTTGTTGCTATTTATTTTTGTTAATCTACAAAAACAGAAAGAAAAAAAGTAAAGGAATATTTTTATTCAAAAAGTAAATCAATAAATTTATAAAGTAAGAGCGGATTCTATGTATTTTTATGCTACTTCATTACAAAGTCTTGTGAATAGTCAATGTAATCAGAGTAATGTATAACATTGCAGTGAGAGGTTGTGTGAATTATCTTTCTTTGGTTACGAGAACAGTACATTTATTGTGTACAGAAACATTTAAAATTATTAATAATAAATAGATTTTAATTTTTTTTTTGTATCTTTGTACAACTATATTTTTGCTGATTACACTGTTCAACAAAATTTGATTTTATTTTCTTGCATGGACTTTGATAAGGGATTCTTACAGAATTTGGGCTGTTGATTCTGAATATATGCTTAGATTTGCCACATCACATCAAGCTTTTGTGATATTTAATATTTGTGGAGGTTTACATAAAAAAGCCTATAATGATAACACGTTATCCTGTTATTGATGTATCTTTCTTTCTCTCTCTTTGACTCGAGTCCTTAATGTGTTTAAATATATATCTCGATGTGTGCCAGCTCTTCCTTTAGCAATAATATATCCTTTATTTGATAAAGTCTATATCAGTAAAACTCTCATTGGATATTATTTCCTGTGTTCCTCTCATTTGGATTTAGTAAACGTTGTAGATTATATATTAAATATTTTAAAATTACCATCATAGCTGTTAACGAAATCTGAGCAAATCTGTATCAGTGTATAAGCTAGCCATGTCTAAATCCTCACGGAGAAAAAAGTGCTGTATTGTCCCGGATATATTGTGCTATATATGTGGATGCTTCTCTTTATCACCTCAAAGACGGAACATAACTCACTTCCTTAAGAGTGCGTAACTTGCTTATTTTAAAGTACTGATTGGAAACCAAAACAAAAAATGGGCACCTCACATAGTATGCACGACTTATCTCGAAACTCTGAGATTTTGATCTCAAGAAAAAAAATGTTAAGCTCTAATTTGGTGTGCCGATGATTTGGAGAGAACCAACAAAGAACCACATTTTCCTTCATTGACCTCCGACATTGAGTAATAGGATCAATAATGTAGGCCCTTATTTGTAAAAAGATTTGTACTATTTACATACAATTGATAAATACTTTTATAAACATATTGCCTCAAGGAACTATTTTTTGAGTTGCTACAATGATATTGATATAACAAAATTTGTGAATTTGTGTCTGGTTTAACTGACAATTAATTGTTCTTTTGGATTTTTAGATAATAATAAAAAAATAAAAAAAAACGAAAAAAACATTAGGAGTAATACAACGAAAGGATTTTTCCCCAAATTTAATGTGAAATGAACACTGCATTTTAGGAAGGTTAGGATTTAAATGCCTATTTTGTTCACTTAAATGATCCTTACACGTAAAACTCTGATGAGTATGAGTGTTTCTCCATCTCTTGACTATACTAATTTCTTTAAGAGAATTGTCTTCCTCACTATCTGGCAAATAACTAGTAGCTAGAGTAGTTACGTTATACACTTTCCCCTCCGTCCTAACACATTCGATAAATTCCTCGTATGTTTTTTTTTGTTTTTTTCGAACCCTTGATACAAATATTGCCATGATGAGAGGGGAAGTAATTTGGCACCATTAGTTTTATGACAGTCTGGTTGAAGTTCGTTACCATCCTTCATAATTTCATCAATTATATTGCACGCTCTACCTTCCATTCTCCGACACATATATTCCTTCTGTTAGTTATCAGATCGACTAGATGATTAACAAATTGTTGTTTTGAACCACAACACTATCGAATGGGCAAAACATACGAATGATCTTTTTTAAGAGAATATTCTGAAATTTTATAAAAAATGTTATTAGAGATCATCACACTATGCAGATGATTGTATTTTGCTCTCTCTTGAGTGACCATAGCCAGTTAACGTTGAGCCTCTATAGTCACAAAATATTCAGAGGGTCGAAATGCAGTGAAAGTTGGTACTTTCACGAACAAATGACTGATTTTACAATTTTTTTGTGCTGCCTGGTCGTCTATTCATGTCATGATTCTCTATGTCTGGGTCACCAATGTTGTCTCTTCAAGATACCAAACTAATAATTTACTCTTAAACATAATTCAATATATATAATAATAATAACCTTTTCACTGTTTCAATACAACAACACAACTCTTTTATTATTACCAGTACATGGATATAGAAACAGATCATCACAAACTACCAGTGACGAATGATCTCACTTTGAATATGTTCTAATAATTACGAATCAGCTTGAGAAAAGGGATTGTTTCAAGAAAATGGGGATGGTTTTTAGAGTACATTTCCAGGGCTTCAATAGCAGTGTGATGAAATTGAGAATCAGCTGACATGACATTAGCTTTTTCGATTGCACTTGGACGGAGCTGTATATCAGTTAATTTCTGAGCATATTTAACAGACTTTCCGACTTCAATGTTGTATAGAGCTGGAGATGTTTAAACTTTCGAGATTCAATTTCATTTCTACGGAATTCTGTTCATTTCAAAATTGTTCTATTGACAAAATTACTATATAATTTCTTCAAATTATAGATTGAATCAAAAACAGAAAATTTATCCGAGATTCTTCTTCTGAAGGGAATGTATTAGCCCAAGAACAAAGCGGAAAATAATTCTTCGATATCAATGTTGAAGTTTGAACTGTAGTTACCGAAAAGTGTACAAACTACTTAGAATCCAGCTTTATGTAGAACAAGATCATAATATTGTTTCAATATTTTGGAGTTGAGTTTGGTCAGAGGATCCATATAAACAACTGGACTACAGGGTAAGGAATATGTCATGGAAAAAATAAATATAGGAGTCATAACGGTATATTATTTATTGTAAGGCTCAAATTATATTTAATAAGATGAACTTACAGTATAATAGCTAATTTTTTATTTAAATATTATTTAGTTCTAAATGAAAAATGACGATATGCAACTAAATATAATTTTATGTCTCATAAAATATTTTATACATTTCTAAAGTTTATTTTTTATAAACAGTATTTAAATATATCTATACGTATTTACAACTAAGCTATAAACAGCTTGAACATTTTGGCCATTAGATATCAATCTTATTTATCTATATAATATTTACGTCAAGATCGACGGACATGTCTTCAAACTGCGGATTTTGTGGTTTTTCATCATCAAAGATCTTTTGACAAATTAATATTGAGCTATTCTTCTTCTTTTTTTTTTTTTTTTTTTTTGACTAAATAAATATAGATTTGATCTGTAATCTGAATATCTAACATATTGATTCAGGTAATTTCTCAACATGTCCCCATTTCTGTGTCTATAATTTTAATTATTTTCCAATTAAGTACAGGTCTTAACAATACGCAGATGCATTTTTTTTGCAAGTGCATCAAGAAGTAATTTTGCTAACATGTGTTTAAAATATTTACGTTTATTCTATCTCCAAAATGATCGTATTTGGTGTCTACAAGGAAATATATCAATATTTCTCGGGGTTTTCCTGAATATGTATATGATTTTCTAAAAACTTTTATAGCATAACATATAATTTATAATAATTGGATTAAAATTACGCATACGCACTGTTTTGTCCATGTCATAATATTATTGTCATTGTTTTGTCGTAGTTATCTTTTATTTTGTCATCATCGTAGTTTCTTCTATGTCAGAGTGTCATCTTCTTCAAAGTTTTGTCTTACTGAAAGTTTTATTCTCGTCAGTTTCGTCTTCGTCAGAATTCGTTTGGGCAGTTTCCTCTTCGTCATCCCTTTTGACAAATTTATCTTTTTGTCTTCGTCATGCTTTTCTCAAATTTTCATATTTATCCTGGCTTTGTCATGAAGACGTTAACAAAGTTGTTTTGTCTTGTGAGGCTTGACGAAGTTAACACAGCTACATTATCAACACCTACAAGAAATTTAGGCCTCACATTGAGTCAACTATTAGAGCTTATAGATAACATATTTAATTAAAAGTTTTGCCTAGCAATATTTTCACTTGATTTTGTGTATTAAATGTCCTCGCAAAACCTCTTGTTTGAACGTCCTTATAGAATATAATTAAATAGCTTTCTTTCTTTTTTTACTTTTTTATAAATATATGACTTAGGGATTAGTTTTTAACAGTAGTCAATGATTGTAACTTTTAGCAGGAAGATTAAAATTGTACATTCATATATATTTTATTATCAGTTTAAATGCATCATTTTAAATAAGTAATCCCTTAAAAATATTATTCAGTGTATGATTGTATCTTCAATCCAATCGTCTCAGTTAATAAGTTTTCCTCCGGCCCGGTAATTCCATATTTTCTGTAACATTCGTAGAGTACTGCAAGTGCCGACGAAGATGGTCAAATATTTACTCAAGCTTATGCTTTTTGAGCTAAGTTGTGAATGTACATGGTTGGAACTTGGAAGTGAGGAAGAGTGGAAGGGATAGAAGAAACACTATTGGTATTGGTGAGAGATTATATCGCGGGTCCAGTCTGTGATAGCAAGTCCTTCGATTTTAGTGATGATACTCAAGCCTATGGAGATGGTTCATCAGGCACGATGGGACAACTGACGATACGGCACCCTTCCCCATGTGTGATGGATGGTACAAGAAGGGAACATAGATGGTCGTAATGATGTAAATTTTTTCAAAATTTACATATCCCTGTATGGGAAATTGCCCATGGAACGGTAAATGTATCTCCTACTTCAAATTGCTAGGACAGACGTCCAGCAATGGTTCAACACCATACAAATTAATCCCTGAAGAAAAATTCTTAACATCAACGGTAAGGTCAATTTGTGATTCCCTCTTTGGAACAGAAATTCATGTTATTTGAGCATTTCAGATAGTCTGAAATAAAAAAGGGAATCGATGGATGACTATGTAACTCGGTTGCGTAGCCAGGCAAAGTTTGACCGATTTTTGTGTGCCAGCTGCAAAGTCCCAATATAGTTGAGAGCCCTCATATTTTAAGTCAAAACAACGACACACAAAACGTCGACCGAAGGAACGTCGACTCACAAAATGTTGAAGGGTCAAAAAATCGAATTGATAAACCATCGAATTGACAAAACGTCGACTGCAAAATATTATTCTTCAAAATATCCAAAAACTGTTTCTAATACATTTCACTTCAGACATTTCCAGTGCGAGATATTACCCTACCACCCCTACACAAACTAACAATGAGGAACCCTCAAAACCAATCTTGGTACTTCGAAATATAAGGCTATTTCAGGTAACAAAGAGCCTTAAACTGATATTAAACCTGATACAGTCTCATATTTTGGGGAGCCTTTCGGGGTTAAAATGGAGTTGGGGTAAATTTATAAAGTGGCTGTGAAGTTCATCCCATTTTGGGGCCAGGTTGTACCCAATACCAGCTTAAACATTTAGAGGTTGGGGTACATATGGTTTGTGAGGGGCTATTAGTAGTTGGTATAAATAGATGAAATATTTTGGTTTAATAATTTATGTTTATGAATGAAATCTGAGAAAAAAAAAAAGCTAATTTAACCAAGAAAATATCACCCTTATTTCGGAAAAAAAACAAAAAAACAGCAGAACTATTAGCAATTTTGGACACTTATTTGAATTATTTAATTCAATCACGGATGGAAAAAGGACTTGTTTTATAACATCTGAGTAATACAAAATTACATACGTGAGAAAATAATAAGCGTAAACATAAATCATCATTAATCCATAATTATAATATGCCATATTTTATATGTACGGCATACATAAAGTGATATAGAGTGAGAAATTGTGCAAAGCTGGTGGCCAAGACAATATGGCTTACTATTTTATGTGGTGCATTTGCAACTTATAGCTGTCTTCAGTTGATGAGTTTGTCATTCATGAGGCCAGCCATTCAAGGTAATCTGATGACACCTCTCTGAAAGGACACATTTGCCCCTTGATGTACCTTTTTGAGAATGATAAGTCCTTTCAAAAAAAAAAATGTTTTTCTTTTGAAACACTTCTGTACTTTCAGGAAAAGATGTTTTTAAAAAGGATAAGTTGTCCCATGTCCCAAATTCAAGGCCTTTATGGACGAGTTCTACACTTTTTCCAATACTGTAGACTCAGAACTGGCCATCCAATCAGTGAATCTAAAAATCAGACGTCTCGAGAATGGGCCTCAGTTAATGACCATCACAATCACTGCCCAGAATAAATTTTGTCGTTTATTTTCTAAACATCTTATGAGTGCTCATGAAAAAAAAAGGCAAAATTTCGCAGACGTTATAATCTATTCCGAGCGTTAAAGACCTTCTATTTGAGGTTGACAATAGAGGAAGTAAGGAAAACCTTTTTAAAGCCGTCTCTCTACAACTCAAATAATGTGACAATTTCACGAGCTCCGATCAAGCTTTTTCCCTTCTTTTGAAGGTCATATATTCTATTCTATTAAGACGTATGGAAACCTTCTTCAGAAACGCAAGGAGGAGGCTCATATTCTCAGCTCTGGAGGAACCTCTTATGACTTTGATTCTTAACGATGAGGCTGAGGGTCCAGCTCCAAACCACTCGATGTTCAGTCGACATCCATGAAAGTTGTGTTAGACAATTATGACAATGATAGGGCATTGTCTAACTTAATGCAGAGGGGTTCAGAATTTCGACAAAGACCTTTTGGGTCGACATCTACTACCGTGCCGTCAACCCCAAGCCCTTTCTAGTCTACCACCTGTAAAACTGAAGGAACGCTTCCTAAAGGTAAATGGAGAGGGGAAATACAAAAACACAACACTGGCTGAATTCAATGGGAAGAGAGCCAAATTCGATTAAAAGGGTACTCTGCCTGTTCTTAGTACCCATCGTACAAACTTGCCTATCTCACTACAGAGAATTGCAAGCCACACACTATCTGTGAAACGAAAGTAAAACCAGCTGTGTCAAAGATGGCGAATATTATGCTAGGAAAAACCACTGTTGTTAAGTTATCTCAAATTCCCCTTCCAAATTACACTTTTAGGAGGACAACAAGTGACATGAGGAATACCATCTTGGATTGAGTAGTTGCAGATCGGATTTCAAGCCCTGCAAAATTGAGCCTCCAACTCGATGAAACCAATGACTTTTTTAATTTAAGCATGCTTGTAATTGTTCACTTTATCAAAAAAAAGCGTGATAAATGAAGATTTTATATTTTGTTAGCCTCTTAACGCAACAATCAAGGTTGTCAATGTGGAGAAATTTGTGGATGACTTCGTCAGAGGCAAGATGTTCAGAAGAGTCATATTTTATTTTTCTAATCATGGAGAGATTTGGTGTATGCACTGATGAAGCTTTGATAGTCAGTACCTCCGTACCTCCAATAAGGTTAAGAACCACAGATCTAACCTGTAGAAACATTAAATTTTTCTTTTTACAAAACATAACTGCATCGTGTGAAAGCAAACTTATTTCTAAAAGTTTTAAGACCCAAATACTTAGTTTTAGCCACAACAAGTTCAACTATAAAATTTATATAAAGTACAATAATCACAGATTTCTTATTAGAGGGAAGTATATTGTTAATTTGTAAATAGAATGAATGTCATGACAGTCAAACTGCTCTCTTTCCTAACATATTGCCATTACGTCCTATATTTTTTTTGTATTTTTTTGTAAATACAGGCAGATAATATTTATAACCCGTCACAGATATGCAAAATTATGCCATAAGTGTTCTGCATAATTGCTGTGTTGGTCATTATTTATGACTAAAGACTCCGGTCCCGTCAATTTAGATTTGGTCTGGTCAAGTTCAGTCCGGCATATCACTTATGAGTATGAAAAATTATAAAGTTCGGAAGTAAATGGTTTCACTCCTCTTTATTTATTCTTGGGCACAGGAGAAGGCTCTTATTGAACTTGAAAGCACAAAATAAAGAGAAAGTGAGGACATACAGATACTTTTTTATATTATGTCCACGTTTTTGGCTTAGACATATCCTAACAGTACCAACCGGAAAGAAGATTCACTCAAACAATTCTTCCTCAGTGGCTTTCAAGATCGAATGGTAGTTGATTAACCCCATTTACTACTGGAGAAGGAACTGGGTCTTGATACTAATAAAGTTTTTAACATAGCCATAATGATTGCGAATGTAATTAATTGAATAGATCTTGAGTATCGGAAGAAAGCGGGAATTTAGAATCAAGATCTGATACAATAAATTATATTTAAGAAACAGAAACAAATGAAGGTTAACAGAACTAGAAATTATCGTTTTGTGGGCGAAGAACCAACAGAAGTTGCACAACATCTTTACTTCTTTTATTACCTTCGACTTCAACCTTAACCTTAATTTTCAAGATGTAGAAGAAAGTTTTGTATCCTCATCTGCGTTCGTCTCACAAAAAGTAAAGGCTTAGGGTGACTCAACAAGGATAGTCAAAGAAAAAGCATCATCTAGACTCCCAGGATATAAAAGGGAGCCAACAGTGACAAAAAAAGTTGAGAAGTGCAACAAATTAGGACACTTATCAAAGCGAATGTTATTCGGGAAAAAATACTAGCTACAGGGGACGAAACCTTCTCAACAAAGAGCCAACAATTGGGAGATGGGAAGTGAGAGATAGTTGCCCAAAATGTACCTCTCCATAGTGAACCAAATACATATGGAAACATATTTTTTTTTTCAGTTGAAATCAGACAACTCCCTAAAATATTTAAAAAGTAAATATAAAAATTGTATCCAAGGCTTAGGTATGAATATTATCACTATATACATCTTACTAAAGTCATTAATTTCCGCTAATGGCAAAGGTTTGTACATTTAGATTTCACTTACTTTCAGAACAAATATATTGATGAATATTATTAGAATGTACTACTCCGTCTTGAGATTGTTTATCCCCGTTCACATACTATGATACACATCAAATTTAAACTTAAATGGATACCAATATCTTTCATATGCCTTGGTGCTATTTAAAAAATTGCAGGTGGGACTATTGCAAAGATGACTGTTTTGGTAAGTGTCATAAATTCAGTGCAACAGTATGAAAGAATATTAAATATATTTCTTTGCAAGACTGTGGTGCATCGCACGATTTAGGAAACTCATCTAAACGGCAAAGGGAGGGCTCAGAAGGACGTTTTCATAATGCCGTATTCCCCTGGCATGCAGGTATAGTACACAGACATAACAAAAAAGTATTGTGTAATGGAGTTATCTTAAGCAAAAATCGTATGCCTACTACAGCTAATTATAAAGGATATTATCACCAATATGGAATTAACGTAGATGTAATATTTTTGTTGAACTGACCTACAATGATATACTATATTTTTTCAATTATATGGTTAATTATTGCAAATAAAACTGTGTTTTTCTTATAAGGTATATGTTGGAGTAAGTGAAAACAACATTGCTTTAATTGGCCTACATAACAGATTAATATGGAATGTTTTAGTCCTTCCCATTTGCTTTTCCAATAATCATTTTCCAATTAAGGACGGACAATATGTAACTTGTAAGTGTACGAGTAGTTATTTTAATAAATATGAAGTAGGTTAAATTGTATTTTTCAGTTAGTGGATCTGATATTGTATACATATGGAGTTACGTCCCATATGTTCACTTCTCCATAGTAAAAAAATTGCCCGAAAATGTCGACAAAGATTGCCAGAAATATCGGCAAAGATACCCACAAAAAAACTCACTAAGTCTGTCTGCATTCAAAAGATGAACATAATTAGCTATATCATTATTAAATAGTTTTACTACTACCAAACATGTTGTCTGTCTTTTCCAACTACAAATAAGTGATTCAAACTTTATTTATGAGATATTGAAGCTCCTCAATATCCTTAGCTTATAATTTGTTTATCATCTACATTATATGAGAGTTCCATCCTCCAAATTAAGCCTCTCATCTATGAAATGATTTCCCAGTAGTTACAGTAAGGGAGGAAATTCTGAAAAAACATGGAGACAATGGAGAAGGAGTTATGTTTTGTCTTATGACATTTCTAATTCTCTTCAAAGGTTGAAATATTTGGACCAAATCCCAGAAACCTACCAACAATACATTGCAATTCTAAAATAACTTTAAAAAGTAGTTTTTTTGTTACCGGACAATCATAAATGAAGAAAATGTTTTTTTCCATGGGCTTATTAATCCACGAATGAACATAACCTGAATTCGACATTTCAATAGAGATAGTTTATTATTATTTATGCTAAAAAATCCATTTTAAGACATTAATGTACTTAGCCTTTGTTTTTTTTTTGGTGCAGCTATAACTTTCTAGATCAGAACTTTCAGTTTTTCTCAGATGAGAAACTGAATCCAGTCAGACATATCATTAAATATGTAAATAAGACTAGAAATACGGCATAAATTGTTTGTGACTATGAGAAAAATTGTCACCCCTATACAACTGAGACTGCTAATAAATAGTTAAGAGATCATGCAAATATTGAAGGTTTTAAAGTTCATAAGTTAAGAGGGGCTATTTTGCTATGAAAGGAGATAATGACAGTTCAGTTGTAGAAGTCAATCAACAAGTTTTTTGTTGTGAAGAATCACGAGCTTTTCATCGATTTTATAATGTTTCTATAAGGAAATAGTTAAATTATAATTGATAAAATATTAATTTATTCATTACACGCCGGTATTCAAATTTGAACCTTATTAAGTATTGCAGATGGATATTTTGTAAAGTATACAACAATTCTGTTTTAATTTGTGTTTCTTCATTCCAACTGATAACTATGTCTACCTTATTAATGCAATATTTTATTAAAATCCGATTGCTCCTTATAGCTAAAAATTAATTTTTTGTTCCAAAACAAAATGTCTTAATAGTACAGCTTGAGCAGCAAAACTTGGACTTATAGATTTATAAATACATCAAAAGTCTTTTAATTTCAATAGTAGGCAAAAAAATAAAATTAACAAAATATGTAAACAATGTGTTTGTTTGTTTTTGCAAAGTTTTTTCACTCAATATGGCTGACGTCATTATCAATATCCTTTTCCCCATCAAAGTGTACTTATAGAATAGTCCAGTGTGTTCAATTCTCGCGATGAATAGGGGCCATACCTCTTTGCGAGACAATTGAGTCATATTATTTGTCCATAACTTTTGAGAATTGGGAGAAAAGGGAACACCATCCTGTGTCCTGTGAGTTATTTACTCCCTGTGTGGTTTGTAAAAGGTCATTGCAAGATGATGTACCTTTTAGTAGGCCTCCTGGCCGATTTTCTCTACAACATTGAAAAATAACTAAGGTATCTTCTTTCATCAGTGGCTGCAACCAAACGACCATTATTTAAGACGGATATTTGGTGTGGTAAGGCCCTTGAACCTTATTTTTTTTTTTTGTTGTTTTTCGTTTCCGCAAGTCACTTGTCCTTCTAGCAATTGTGGAATTTATCAGCTGTTAACTTCATGGCTTGCATACCCTTAGGCAGAAGGTGGTGGGGAGTCCTTGCGAAAGAAAATGATCACAAGTTGTCCTCTAAAGCCCTTCTGATGGTTCTAAGAGCCACAAAGAAGTCGTGGGCGAGGCGATTCATCAATGATTTTCTAAACCTGATTAATCATTCATGTGTGCTCATAAAAGATTGAGTATAACTCTTGATTTTCATAAATGGGAATTACCTTGTTGATACTCAATTAATAGCCTGAGTACAAAAAGGACTTGTTCTATGAATTTTGGAACAAATTTACTGTTAATTTACGTCTTTTGCGTACTTGAGCTAACTTTATACTTCTTCTTTATATGTTTCACTTCAAAAATATAATAATAGTGGAATTGGGTTTGAAAATAAAAATGATATCTTCAGGCAGCAACTACAAAAAGCATGGGTATATTAAAAAAATAATATAAAATATAAGGACTGTTTACTACGTTGTAGGATAAGTCA
This sequence comes from Lepeophtheirus salmonis, assembly GCF_016086655.4. Classification (NCBI taxonomy): domain Eukaryota; kingdom Metazoa; phylum Arthropoda; class Copepoda; order Siphonostomatoida; family Caligidae; genus Lepeophtheirus; species Lepeophtheirus salmonis. The sequence continues at coordinate 22,577,766 of NC_052139.2, forward strand.
TGGGGTTGAGTCATGCCTATATTGTACAGTTTTTGGCAAATAAATATTACAATTTGATTTTAAAACGTCAGTCATTTTTATTATAATATACAATATTATATATCAACTGTTTTTTTGTTTTTTTTAAGTTCAATTACTTCGCCCTAGTTTATGATATATATCAAATTAGATATGAAAAATGGAGTGAACATGGATATGAATGAAAACAAATATGTATTAAATAGTAAATTTATGGACTAAAAGCTGATGAAGAATAAGAAGTTCCAAATTGTGTGGAAATACATTTAATTCATAGGAATTTGGATGGAGTTTTGAAAATTTAAGAAAAATTTTGAGCCTGCCATGTTTCTTTATATTTAAAATTACGTTTATATAATTATTTGAGCTATATAAGGTTTCATATCTGTACCTGTACATTATATCTAAGGAAGACACTATAATGATAATGCCGCATATAAAAAAAAATATACCACATTAAAATCAGTTTTACAAAACCACATACCCACTAAAAAATGGGGGAAAATGTCCTTTTTGACCTTTGAACGTAAAAATATATCTCATCAATTTGTATCTTTGTAATCCTATGGCTTTTATTATAAATTTTGTTATGGTCTTCAACATATGCAAATTTATTTATTTTTCTTTGAAAAAAGGTAAAAATAAGGGGTTTGAAGGGTTCAGAAAGTATTTTGAGGGGGTAAAATTGTATATCATCCTAGTAACATATTAAGCTGAAGTTTATATACAACTTTATTTTTTTTTTGGAAATATTGTAAAAGTGAAAGCAAGTAATTTCAAATAGTCCTTATCAATTAAAATAGTGGCCATTAACTAAGTCTACGGTATACATGCCATAATTTATTAAGAATGTTGCCGAAAAAACGTGAGTTATTACTTATTTAAATAAATTTGTCGTAGCTGGATTCTTCATTTTGAGCATGAAGATATGAATAGGTATTATTATTACATACAAAATTATAGCTTATGTTATTCTACTTTTCACGATAAAATTCAAATATAAATATGATGAAAAAATAAATTAATATGAAAGAAACCTGGTTAGTACTACAGTAATACAAAAATGAAGTGACATTCAATATATCAAAACAATTTTCAGATATTAATTAATTTAATCTTATTTTAGACTTAAAAATTAAATTATGAAGGATCTAAAATAAGAATTGGAAGTTTGGTCTAGGCCAGTTTATAAATAAAATTATCAGATAAAAATAGAAGTGTACATTTTGCGTAAAGAAGAATACAAATAAACTCCATGGAAATGAAATATACAAGAGCTTGTAGACTTTATCATAATGAATTGCAATGATTTGATATATAAATGTACTAAAATTGTGCATTGTGCACTTTTATCTACTTTTTGAATAAAAGTTTAAAAATAGAACTGTAGTGGTGATTCCATTAGGGCGACCATTTTATCATTTCGTTCTGTACCTGTATTAGAAATGAGTTGTAACTCTTTTTTACACCAATATTTATTGTAGAACAGATGTGAACATATAACAAACTGAATATTGTGTCTTCATAAAGTATTATGACTTAAGTCTCAGGCCATTTTAGGCTAGTAAATATTGTAGCACTTGTTATAATATATTTCAAATACATAAAAACATATAATTTTTTTTTCCATTTGAAATCAGGAGACCCGTCAAATATTTGAAAAAAAAAATATCAAAATTGAATCCAAGACTTATATGCATCTTGTTGAAGTTATTAATTTTCACTAATAGCAAGGGGGTGTCCATTTAGATTTCATTTACTTTTATCACAAATATATTGAATATATGAATATTATTAGAATGTACTACTCCGTCTGGAGATTGTTTATTTCCGTTCATATAGCGTGGAAAATTTAAAATTTGCACATTAGACGATACAAATTTATATTTTAGGCATGGGTGCTATTTAAAACGTATACAATATCAATTCAAAAGTCCAAAGTGGGATTATAGCTCAGATGACGGTATTGGTAAGTGTCATAAATTCATTCCAACATCATAAAAATAGATTATATATATTTTATCAAGACTGTGGAGTATCCAACGATTTAGGAAACTCATGTAAACAGCAAAAAGCGGGCTCAGAGGGTTTTTATGATAATGCCGTATTCCCTTGGCATGGACTAATAGTAAACAGACAAAACCAAAAAGTATTGTGTAATAGAGTTATTTGAACTAATAATCGTGCTCTAACTACAGCTAATTGTAAAGGATATTATCACAGTTATGGAATTAAAGTGAGAGTAACATTTTAGTTGAACTGACCTCCAATGGTGATATGTTATATTGTTTCAATATTATGAAAATTATAATAAAATAAGACTTTCCTTTTCATATAAGGTAGATGCGGGAGCAGAAAGTATTATTATAAGGATGGTTTTCAAAAGTTTTTTTTGCACATGAGGGTTACGACATGAAAACAGGTGAAAATAACATTGCCATAATTGCCTACATAATAGATTAGTATATAATGATAAAGTCCTTCCCATTTGCTTTTTCAATGATTATTTTCCGATTAAATAGGGACAATCAGTATCTTGTAAGTGTACTAAGAGTTTTTTTAAATAAATATGACTTAGGTAACACATATAATTAAATTTTTCAGTTAGTGGATCTGATATTGTATACACTTTGAGTTGAGGCCTTTTTTTTTACTTTTCCATAGTATAAAAAATTGCTAGAAAATATCAACAAAGATTGCCAAAATAAGTCTATGTAAAAAAAAAACTCAGTAAGTTATCGCGTCAATGAAGGAGAACCATTAACCATATGTCAAGATTCGAAAAGATGTATTTTGGTAGGCATTCTATCAGGCATCAACGAAAATAAAAAATTCCTTGTTTTTAAAAATATTTCGGGGCATGTAAACTGGATCTATAATCATATTTAAATTATATCTGTTAGATTGATAATAAAATTTTGAAGCATATTTGTGCATGCACTTAAATTTAAGATATTTAATTAGTCAACAAACTACTGTCTGATCAAACAACATAAATGTAATATGCTGAAAGGAACAAATTGATATCAAGAGACGAACAACAATAGTAGGATTTCGGAGTTGTAACACAGAAGTTTAAACAACTATATAGTTTGATAGGCTATGAATTCACAAGTAATAAATTTTGGAGAAGAAGGTATTCAGGGTCTTAAGACTATTTCCCAAATAAAAATTTGCCAAACAGATCCTTCCTTGAAGGATTGCCCAAAAATGATATGTATACATTGATATAGGCAATGAAGAGTCCATCAGAAGAGATGTACAGCACGGTAAAATGGGGTGAAAAGAATGTTTAACGCAATTAATTGTAATAGTTCTGACAAAATCGAAGAACGATCTTTGGAGGAAGAACGTGTCACAAAAATTAATCAAATAATGAAAATAAAAAAGAAATAAAATCTCCACCCCAGTTTGAAGAAAACATAGAATATAAGGAAGTCGTAAATTCGAAGACTTTATTATATAATTATGTAATAGATCTTGGACTTGGGGCTCAGAATGAAATAAAGACAAAAACATTTTTTAAGTCATTGTGTTATCTGAATATGCTCAATAAGATTCAATGGAATGGTGTTTACCATTTTTCGTATTCCAAATCCGAAAATATAAGATATTTCTCAATGTTAGTGCTCAAATAATAATGACTTACTTTTCTTGTAATGTCTACATTATTTTAAATAAGATATTTGATAAATATAAAATGAATTCGGTGGTATTAAATAAATTTTGTATCCTTTATAATTTCAAACATAAAGGTATATAATCAGAGCTCGAAGTAGCACTTGTAGAATCTAGGACCTTCAATTTTAAATGGACACGTTGATCAATGAATCAGTTGTGATAATACATTTCTCTGTAAAGATAAATTAAGAACATTCAATGTTTTTAATGGCATGCAATTACACATGCTTTATAATAACAGAGCTCGATGTTCCCAAGCTAAGTCAATCTCAGGTGTCTTACATTCTATGAATAATAGGTATCATCTTTATCATGTTCATTTATAAGAAGGGAAACTTGGTAAAATTATTTTTGATAACATTCACAACTTAGATTTTAATAATAAAGTTTTTTTTTTTTAAAAAGGACAATTTTCTCGTAAAGTATTAACATGTGATAAGTTTGAATTTTTTTGTAAGTTGACTTTATATTTCAATATATAAATACAGATTAAAAATTATAATATAAATACCCGGTGCATACACCATTGAATAGTTGTTAAATTTGGAAAGAATTAATAAGGTTTGATGCAGTTGTGCTCACATAGTTAAGAAACATACTTAATATTATTTAAATATTTCCAATTTGATCAAACGACAGGATAATTTACAATGACTTTTTTTTAATAAAAGGGTTAGTCGCATTTTTAAAGTAAAGGAAGGTTCAGACATGTTTTTTTTCTTCTTAAATTAGTGTATATCCTGCTTGCTCTAAGCTGTACAATGAAAGAAATTACTACTTTCTACAATATGCGGTTGACTATTTGGGCATTCTCTTCATTTCAAAAATCCATAATAAAAACCTTTATTTTGGATCTGTGGTTTTTTATTCAAGATAATCGTTCCATTCACATCGAACCTTTCGATCACTTCCTTGATGTTAAAAGGAGTTTGTTCACACAGATAGGGTTGCAAAAGTAGTTACTTTTTGCTATATAAAGAATAAAGAACTCTTATGAATTACGTTATTCAAAGTTAAAAAAATTATATATTCAAAATTAGTCAGGGAATGTTTAATTTGGCTTTCAATGGATTTCTTGCCAATACTTGAAAAAGGTATAGTTTCTATTGCAATGTAGAGCATGGTTAGCTTTGTATTATATATGTAAATCAATCTTTTAATTCTTTGAATAAACTAGAAAGTTGTTGGCCTGGCATCCTTGGTCTCGCTCCACATATGTCTTATTGCCGAAAAGTCCTGATGTCTTGACGAAATAATCAACTGCTTGCTAAGTTTACTGCTATAATTGCACGAAAAGTTCCTTTTTTACCTATAATTTCCAGTAGACAGTATATTTCTTGAAATGTCTGAAATTTCTAAAATTTTACTTCCCTTTAAGAAGCATTTTTGTTCCTTGACAAGTTTGGAGTTCAAAATGGGTTTTATTCTACTGGCCAGAACACAAGAAAGACTGTGATAGCTCTCATTAAGCACCGTGATTGGTCTTCAATTTGTTGCAGTAGCCATCCCTTTTTTTGGGAGCATAATTATCCGGCCTCTTGTTATGGATTGTGGAAGCTTCCTCCGAATTTCCAAAGACTTCCCCAGTTCAACTGAATAGGGAACAACATCATCTACATATTGGGTAAAACTCTTCCCACCAATGCCATCTGGACTGGAAGCTTTTCCATCCTTAAAATACTTTGTAATATAATTTGATATAACATTTTTTTGTGAAGATTGAAAGTTTTTCTAACTTAGAAAGAGAAAAAATCGCTCTTTCACCCCCAACAAGCTTTTGGAAGCGCATATGAAAGAGCTTCCAAATTATCTGTGTTTCAGTGATAGTTTCGCCTTTATCAATTATTTTCTTGATTAAGGTAGCGGATTGGTCTTGCGGGATCAATTTTTTAATCTTTTATCTTTTAATCTAGTTCATGAGACAATTTGTTACTTAAACTCAATCTCAGCCATCTCCGAAGTACGATATAAATTGGCAGTTTCTGCTGCAATTGAGCGTAGAAAGAAAGATCTTTATAGTTGTTAATTGGCGAAATGAGTGTTTTGGAATGAAAAATGAGGTAGCAAATTGGTGGAAAGAAATAAGGAAAAATATAAAATAATATATTAAACATATTGAGTTTGCAAGAAAAAATAAAGAATAAAACATATGGAATGTTAACTACGTAGTAGCGTAAAAGGTTGAGTCATGCCTATATTGTACAGTTGTTTAACCAATAAATATTGCTCTTTGATTTTAAAATGTCAGGCATACTTATTATAATAAATGTCATAGTGCCTTTTTCTTTTAAATTCATATTGAGTTCATTCTACATAATATAGAATAAAACGTATCGACAGGTCATCTATGCCTCACACGAGAGAAAAGAAAATTGCTTTGTCCTAGTTTATGATATATTATAAAATAGGTATATACAATGGAGTGAAAATAGATATGAAGAAGACAAAATTTCAAAAGCAAAGTGCAACAATTTGTATAGTGTCGAACCCTTTCTGGGCCTTTGTCCTAGCACAGTGAAGCAAGAGATACTTTTTACGTTCTGGGCAAAATTCCCCAAAACAAGGACACATAAATCTTGAATTTATTAGCCATGACGACCATCTATGGCCCATGGTGCACCATCTATCATGAATGGAGAGGACTGCCGTACTCCCAGCTGTCCCGTCATCCCTGAAGCACCATCTCTAGAGGTTTGAGCCCATCATTGAAATCGAAGGACTTGAGATCACAGGCACAACCCTCAACTATCTCACCCATGCCACGAGTTTTATTTCCTTCTTACCCCTCAACTCGTCCTCACCTCCAAGTTCCAACCTGAAACATTCACATCTCAGCTCTGCGAGCGTGAGCCTCAGTAGTAGTTTTACCATCTTCATCTCCACTTGTAGTGTACGTCGAACACTACCAACAGACCTTTAGATTAGGGGTACAATCGTTCACTATTATATATATTCTTTAAAGGATTAAAACTGAAAGGATGCACATAGACATAACTACTAAAATGTATCAACACGTAAAATCTACTTCATAAAAAGGTACATGACTATCTATTTAAAACAAATCCCTACGTCTTGAGATAAAAGTAAATAAATGACAATACATTACAGGTTCTTTGTAAGAGAAAAGTTTGTATATGAGAGCAGTGTTTAAGACCCTTAAATTATTTTGGGAGCCCTCGCGTCTAGTGGTCAACACCGGCAAAACTAAATTATAATCTTTACCAGAAGCACCATGGAAGAAGAGAGAGTCTTAGAATTTATCTATAATATTAAATTGTGGTATGATAAATACAATTTAAATATCTTAAAAGTGGTAAGAATATGAAATTGTAGTCTTAATGCACTGCGAGGGCCACTTAACTAGGTACATTTATTATTCAGATAAAATTAAAGTCAATTTATAGATGGATTTCCCGAGAAAATTTATTTGCAGTTCTAAAGGAGTTTATCATTGCAAGAGTTGCCAGTAGGCTTTCATTTCATCGTGGGATAGATGTCTACAAAATCTAGAAACTGTGTGGAAATCTTAAGCTGCATATGACTGATCCAACTCATAAGTTGTTTAGATTGTCGGGGCAAAAAAAATTCGAGGACATTTTTAAAGGGAACACATCGTTTCCATTTTAGAAAGTAATTTTCATTGGTACTACTGACCCTTTTTCCTAATTGTGGCTAACCCGTTCATAAAAAAGTCCTGTTTATGTTGCAAGTGATTTAATCAGAAATAATACAATAGAAAAGTGCAATTGATATCCCATTGGATAATATGGTTCCAAACTATTGATTTAAGCTTTGGTCTTTTATAGAAACAATGGTCCTAGTTTAATAATAAATGAAGGACTGAATATTTGATTCCTTGATTTGATGCGACCTAGTTAAAACCTTTGATAGTCAATCATAATGAAAATATAGGCACTACAATTTTGCCTAACTTTAAGCATAAATGAAATATTATTTTAATTTGACACAATTATGTGGGGCATATAATTATTAGAACAAATAAAGGCAATTTGTGTGCATTTATATGTCACAATAGATATAACAATGCAAAAAAGTGATAATTAGGTTTCAATGCAAAGTATTTTAAAATATTTTATATTCTACCCTTGTTTATAGTATTTATCAATGTTTATCATAAAAGATTGTTTGTTCTATTTATCATAATAAAGTTAAATTGGAACAAAAGAATACTAAAATATTGACTTTGTGACCTTATGACCTTTGTGATCTAAATAATTTTATTATGAAATAAAATACAACGAAAATATTACGCATCAATTAATTTTTAAACAAGATCAATATCTTCAAAAATATTTTATAGAGGGTAGGTGGTATGAGGTCAAAACTCTAGAAGCCTCTAAATCCTGAAAAGAAGGACATAAAATTCTAAATTGTACAACATACTTTTTTTTTTTTTTTTTTGGGATGCTTAAAACATACAAACAAAACACCTAAAATAATAAATATATTTCATCACAATTCATGCAGCAATATTATGTAGTTATTATTCCTATTTATAATGATTAATTTTGAAAGATAAACCACACAAAAAAAAATAATAGTTATAATAATGGGTTTATTTCGTAATGTGTCTCCAAAAATGGATGTTAATACTTTATCAATATATTCAATGTAAATTTATGTGTAAGTCTCGGTGTTTTAAAAATGTGGGGTAAAAAAGTTTTTTTGGGTGCCTAGAAACGCGACAACAGTACAGGTTAAACTGTATTTTTTGTTCCATTTATACTCTTGTTCAATCTGAGGTTGTGGCGGTTACGATACTGCAATTTGGGCGTCTAACCCAGTATAAAGAAACTACTTCCTCATCGAATGAAAGAAGAGTACCTTTATAATAGTATATTCATTCACATGAAGCCAAAATGAGAATTATTCTTAAAGTAGTTATTTATTACCTATTAATTAAATAGACGAGTTCTTATTTATATTAGAGTCCTTTATCTCCTCGGTAAGCCTAATCTAGTATAAATTATATTGATAATTATAGTTGAGTGACTATTCTCATGAATTATTCACATCTATTGTAGTTGGCAAAATTAATTATTTGTTAATATATGACCACTTAATCATTGATTGACGAGTCAAATAATTAAATATGCCGTCATTAAAAATTAGTTTAATGAGAATCATAATTATGCAGTATTGGAGCATAATTCATCATCAAGTATATTTAATATTTTTTTGGCAAAGTGTCTTAACCTGACTATTTCCTTTGGGTTATAAATGGTTTTAAGGTTTGATGGGAACATAAGGGAGGCTTAAGTATTAATCAAGAGCCTTATAACATTTCTAAAAGCGAAATAAGGTTCAAGACGTGAGATTAGAGATACACCAATTAACATTCTCTAACGATCCAAGCTATAACAATAAAACAATAGTGCATATATTAGAAATAAGCTGTAATTATGTTTTCCCAGTAATATTTATTATAGAACAGATGTGAACAAATATTGATCTGACTATTGGGAATTCATAGGTATTATTACTTGAGTCACAGGCCATTTTAGCCATGTAAATATTGAAGCAGTTGTCATTTATTTTTTGAAACACAAATATAAACATATAAATCACATTTTTTTTTCTTCAGTTGAAGTCAGTTTACTCGTCAAATATTTCAAAAGTAAATATACAAATTTGATTCCTTAACTTAGCCATGAAGATTATCACAATATGTTTATTTCTACAGTCATTAATTTCCACTAATGGCAAAGGTTTGTAAATTTAGTTTTCATTAAATTTAACCCCAAATATACATGTGAATATTATTAGAATGTACTACTCCGTCTGGAGATTGTTTATTTCCCTTCACATACCGTGGGACGCATAAAATTTGCACTTTTGTGGATACAGATATCTATCCTAAGCCTTGGTGCTATGTAAAAAATGGTGGGTGGGACTATTGCTCAGATGACTGTTTTGGTAAGCATCATAAATTCATTGCAACAGTATAAAAGAAGATTAATTATATTTTATAAAGACTGTGGAGTATCTAACGATTTAGGAAACTCATGTAAAATGCAAAAAGCGGGCTCAGAGGGATATTTTGATAATGCCGTATTCCCTTGGCATGTACGTATAGTAAACATCAATAACCAACAAGTATTGTGTAATGGAGTTATCTTAAACAATGATCATGTGCTAACTACAGCTAGTTGTAAAGGATTTTATCACCAATATGGAATTATTGTAGGTGTAATATTAGAGTTGAACTTACCTCCAATGATGATATAATATTTTGTTTCAATAATATGGTAATTATTACAAATAAGACTTTCCTTTTCGTCTAAGGTATATGCTGGAGCAGGTGTATTCTACTATGACAGTGGTTATCAAGACGGATATGTTAAAAGTTTTGTTGCACATGAAGGTTACAACCCTCGAACAGGTGAGAACAACCTTGCCATAATTGGCCTACGCGACAGATTAGTTTGGAATGATAGAGTCCTTCCCATTTGCTTTACTGACGATTATTTACCAATTCAGGAAGGACAATCAGCAACTTGTAAGTGTATTGATAGTTATTTAAATCAATATGAAATAGGTAACACATAGACTTAAACTTTTCAGTTAGTGGATCTTATATTTATAATACTGGGAGCTTTATACCATATGTTCACTTTTCCGTTGTAAAAAAATTGCCAGAACATACGGACAGAGATTGCCAAAAAAATGATCTTTTTTGTACAACAAAAAACTCAGTAAGTTATCTTGTCAATCAAGGAGGACCATTAACCATATGTCAAGATTCGAAAAGATGTATTTTGGTTGGCATTCTATCAGGCATCAACGAAAATAAAAAATTCCTTGTTTTTACAAATATTTCGGGGCACGTAAACTGGATCTATAATCATATTTAATTGATATCTGTCAGATTGATAATAAAAATTTTGAAGCATATTTGTGCATGCACTTAAATTTAAGATATTTAATTAATCAACAAACTACTCTCTGATCAAACAACATAAATGTAATATGCTGAAAGGAACATATTGATATCAAGAGATAAACAACAATAGTAAGATATAGGCAATGGCATATTGTAATTCAAAGAAAAATGTTATTTATAAAAAGTTTATTGTTTATGTGTGTTAAAAATAAGTAAATGAGTGCTTTTTTGCATAATAATGTTTGGATTTGTTTGCACGTCCGGTTCGGGAGAAATTGCACAACTTATACACCTTCATTGCTCGGAAATAAAACGGATTATTCCATTGTAATCCGGAAATGAATAAATTATAAATCTAAGGGAGAGAGGGGGGGGGGCATTTTATAAAGAAAATAGTTTCCTGGAGGAGGGGCGTTAATTTTCTCAAGAATGGAGCATAAGTAATTCTCACTATTATTTATGTGAAAAAATTAAGACAACAAAGTATCGTCCAGAACCTAGTTTAAAATATAAATCATAGGAAATGAATTATACAGCGTTTTGGTAACTCAAAGTTTTAAAATGCCAAAATTGAATCTTGAATTACCATGAAAATAGACTTGTTGACTCTTTTAATTTAAATGTTTCTGCGTTCTGTTTTGAAGATAAAATTAAGAGAGAGACTGTAGAATACCTGGGAAAGATGAATTGGAAGCAGAAAATCGAGGTTTCATAGCAAAGGGTAAAATTTTAGAAGGAATTCTAAAATCGGTCGATGAAAATAAGAAGGATGATCCAACTATGAGAATGATGATGACTTTGATTGAAGAGCAAAAGTGAGCTCTTGAAGAGTCCATCAGAATAGATGAACAGCACGGTAAAATGGTGAAAAGAATGTTTAAAGCATTTAATTGTAAAAGTTCTGACAAAATAGAAGAATGACCTCAGTTTGAAGAAAACATAGAATAAAATGAAGGAGTAGATTTGAAGACTTTATGGGATAATTATTTATTAGCTCTTGGATACAGGTTCAGAATGAAATAAAGAAAAATGTATTTTTAAGTCATTGCGTTGTCTGAAAATGCTGGATAAGATAGAACATGTCATGCCAATCGAAATAGATGTAAAAAAAAATCATGGATTTAATTGAAAGTTACCTTGAGAAGCAAATTAATGTAGCATTGCAAGGGGTCAAATGTGTGGGAAAGAAGCAGAGTAGAGATAAGTTAAGATATGATTCAGTTTACACACTTTATGTTGCCAAGCAAAAAAATGCTCAAATAAGTGAGATTACATTTGAAGACTGGATATCAACACAAATTATAATTGGAATAAATAGTGTGAAACGAAAAATATACTTCTGTTCCCAATCACCTAAGTTGTCACTTTTAGAGGTTATATCCATTTGCCGGAGCAAAGAAGAGGGTAAAATTCAGAATGAAGCATTTGCAAGAAAATCAAATTCGATATCAAGTTCAAAAACATAAAAAACAGCCGATAAGAGAAACTCAAATATGTTCTTATTGTGGAAGTAATTATCATAGAAATAGAGAAAAACACCCAACACATGGAAAGAAATATAATCAGTGTCAAAAATAGGTCATTTTAAATTAATGTGTAAATCAAAGTGAGTATTTTTTAAATCCAATGCAGTAAAAGAGAGCGGTGTAAAGAAGAATGTAGAAGATTGAAAGTAACGTACATATAAAGTTAAAAAGTCACTGATGAGGAAATATCATTATGTTTCTTATAGTCAACAAAAGTTAAAACCAATGGATGGGGAACCAATGAAAATATTGTTAAAAGATGACTATATAACTTATGCATTTCATCTTTCAAGACCCATACCCTTTGCCTACAGAGGTGAAATTAAGAAATTAATTGATCACATGTAAAATAAAAGTGATTAGTAAGACAGGGGACAAGGCTATTGAATGGTGTCACCCATTAGTATTAGTAACAAAAACAAATGGGAAAATTAGACTTTCTGTTGATTTAAAAAAAATTGAGTGATCAAGTTGATCGAACAATTCATCCAATGAAGGCTCCAAGGGACGTTGTATTGAGCTTACCCACACTTACTCTTACTACAGTGATTGGAAAACAAGGAAATTGACAAATGGAATTAGCACAAAAATCAAGACATATAACTTGTCTTATGACTCCTTGGGATATATTTATATGTTTTTCATAGAACACCAGTAGGCTTTGTTGTGACCGGAGATCTATATTGCTTTCGTGGAGATGAAATTTTGGATTCATTGCCAGATATATTTAGAGTGGTAGATGAGGTTTTAACAGTATCAAGGGATTTGGAAGATCATGTATGTAAAGTCAGAAGGATTCCGTAAAAATACAGAGCGAAGAACATTCTTCGAAATCTCGATAAATTTATATTTGCTCAACCAAAAGTAAAATTTTGTGGATATTACAAATCTAAATAAAGAGTGGAAGTTGATCCTGATAAAGTGTGTGCAATAAGAAAATTTCCGAATCCAAAAAAAAAGAGGGATCTTAGGAGTTTCTTGGGAGAAGTCAGTCAACTAAGTCCATTTTCATCAAAGATAAGTGAAGCCGTGGGACCAATACGGGAATTATAATCATCAAAAGCAGAATTTAAATGAACTACTAACCATAACTTACCCATGGATAAATTAAAAGAAATGTTGACTTCACCACCTGTATTAGCACCATTTGATCCCAAATTACAGACACATGATGAGACAAATGTATCAAAAACTGGTTTCGAATAAGTGGTACGTCACAGGCATAAATAGGGATGGAAGTTAAGACAATGTATATATCAATTTTTGTTTAGCTCAGAGAAAATATGTACCATAATCGAATTAGAGTGCTTTAGAACTTTGTGTGCAATTTAGAAGTTCCATATATTTTTGGCTGGATCACCTACATTTACAGTTATAACTGATCATAAACCTCTTATCCCTATTTTAAATAGTTACACTATAGATATGGTTGAAAATGCTATATTGATCCGTTACAGAGTTAAGTTGTCAATGCATCTATTTAGGGCAAATTGGAGGAAAGGAAAAGATCAATGAGATCCCACACGTATTTTCAAGGAGCATGTGTCATCTCCAGAAGTTAATGAAAATATCGAATAAGAAGTTGGTTATTATAGAGACGAAGTAACCCAGATTGTAATGATTAGAACTAGTCAAGCAGAGGAAGAAAAGAAAATTGTTGATCTATTAGTATAAGATATTCGCATTAAAGAGATCAAGAGTTTATCGACCTAGTAAATGTAATTGAAAATAATGTAATTAGAGATGGAGTGAAACCTCATATGAAAATTTTACCTGAATTGAGCTCTGAAGGAAGCCTTGTTTTGTATAAAAATCGCTCGATAATTTCAAAGGTAAAAGAAAAGAGATTTTAGAAAAGCTTCATTATTCAAATCAGTGAAAAGATGGCATAAATAGAAAAGCCTGACAAACGTTTTATAGTCCGAGAAGTAATATGGAAATCCAAGAAATAGTACAGTCATGTAGGAAATGTATAGTAAGGTTACAATCTTGACCAAGGAATCACTTTTGTGTGATCTGACTCAAATATACCGTTCGAAATTGCATTTCTTGACCTGTTTGCTAGTAAATATTGTTGATGGTGATAGACTATCGGGATACACATACATAGAAAAATTTAATAGAATTCCTTATTTTAAGGATGTAATTGTAGTTATTGTGCTAACAGCCAACAGAGATTACCAATTTTTTTAACTTGACAAGTGAATAATGTATTACCAAAAATATTCGATCATTTTTAGAATAGTACATGTTAGTATCGATTGTTTTGAAATAAGTCGAATTTGTCGATTATCACACTACACATAAACTTTCCGTACTACATAGGGAGTAAAACATTGGGAAATGTGTTTTTATAAAAGTATATTTTAATTAGAAATCCTCCTTAAATTTATTTATAATGTCTACTCAACATATGACTAGGTGACACTTATAATTTGATCCACAATTTCCTAGTGTATATACAGTCTATAAAGTACGGCGTAGTATTCCTACGGGGTTTTTTAAATTGCCATAGACTAGCGTGGCTGTCCAGCGTTATTCACAAGTTCAAAACATTACAATTAATTTTTTTCATTATTTTCTATCGAAAGTATACATTAATAAAACTTTGTCAACCAAGTAGGAGTACACGTGGTTCTTGAATACTTAAAGTAGTAGAACTTAATTAGAGCCCTTAAAATATTTTTGTATAATTACCCGTGTACGTTGGCCTTGGTGCATAATCTGGAAACTAAAAATAACGATGAAATTACTTACACTTACTAATCTTTGTAAATATTACAATACATATACCAAAAATTAAAATCAATTTTTTCGTTTGCAACTAAATAAAAAAATATCAACGAAATAAATTTATTGAAATGTATATCAACATACTCTATTAAATATTTATTAATAAAATGATTAGGGATGCCCCGATACCAGAATTACCAGCCATTCCAACACCTTCTTTATGAACGATTCTGATTCATTACATTTAAGTATTATCTACATTAAGGAACTAGATAAATAAATAACCTCATGAGTTACTTTTTTTTTAGGGTTAACTTTTTATTTGGACTTGGGAAGAAAATAAACATTTTGGCTGCACATATCAATAGATGTTTAATTTTATTTCATTTATCTAAAAAATTTGAAGCATGCATTATTTATTACTCTTATTATATGGTTGAATTAAAAAAGGAGAATTTTATCCGAGGTCTCTACAAAAAGGTGGCCCTACCCTTAAACTTCAGTATTCTATACTTATTGTCCTCACTTCCTTTTTGTTGGATTACCATTTGAAATATTTATTTTAGTATTTTTTATTAGCTTAATTTTAATAACAGCTTGAAAAACAAAATTTATCTTGATGAGTACCTGAAACTGTATCGAAATGACAAAAGTCGGGAATTTGGCATTACCTGATATTTTAATTCTGAATTTTTCCCTTTAAACAAGAAAATACCCATCTAACGTCCAAAAAATGGTATTACATGGACGTGTTTTGACTTGAAAATCTGTAAAATGTCGAGGAAAAGAAAAATTTTATATTGTTCCTTTAAACTTATCGATTTGAATCGAGTCAAAATATTTTCAGTTTTGTAAGCATTATCGATATAACATATATTTTGCAAAAATATTTTTTTAAAAGTTTCTCTAACTTGCCTCATTGTATGAATATTTCAGTTCCAAATATGCTGCCTAATAATAAATAGTATATTTCAGTACCGTATATTACGCTCATGTTTTTTGATGTTTATCTTCATTCTTATTACTAAAATCTAATTTTTTTATACCAAGTGTGCAATATATTTTATTAGATAAACTTTTGTCGTTTATTTATGCCTAATAAGATAACCTATTTTACCAATTTATAATTTTGGACCACAAAAACTGTCAATTACATTCTTAAAAATACAGTCTTTCATATGTTTCTTAAATATATAATGTTGATTTGTTTTTACTTAAGCATATTTTTATTTTAAAATTTTATAAGACGAATATTTTCATTTATTATTAATAATCAATTTTTTTTTTCACAATAACTTATCATAAATCAACAACTATAATCAACTTGGATGTGAGGACGAGTTGAGGGGTAAGAATGAAACGGAACTCGTGGCATTTGTGAGAGAGTAGAGGGTTGTGGCGGTGATCCTAAGTCCTTCGATTTCAATGATGGGGTTCAAGGCTCTGGAGATGGTAATTCAGCCACAAACCGACAGCTGGGACACGGCAGCCCTCTCCATTCGTGATGGATGGTACACGAAGGGACCATAGATGGTTGCTAAGGACTTCTTCACCTCGACGGTAGGTGCAATTTGAGATAATGGAAAGTCTGTTGTTTGAGCGCTTCCAGCTGTCTGAGATGTAACAGGGAGTCAAAGGCCCTGTGGATAATTACGTAACGTAATTTGCGAGGCCAGGCAAAGTTTGGTCGCTTTGCAAGAGGGAGCTGCAAAGTTTTGTTCGAAGACACATACGACGTGGGGGTTAAGAACACGTCCTACCCATGGCTTTGCCATACCGTCTTCGAGAGAGGCAGCACAAAATTGACAGATGTTTTGCAGTAAGGGAACATGTGAAACTGTAACGACATCCAAGTATAACGGACCAAACTCTGAATAAAAACATTACATTATATTCAACGACTTCAAAGGAAGTACGATGAAGCATACACATTTTTTAATCCACCTCCAAGATAATGCTCCAGCTCTGGAGTCACAATTCACTCCCTTTTTGCCTGCAAATGTATCGGGGAGAGTCTATGTGGATTATGGCAAGATAAAGGCCAAATATTTTTCTATGCTAATGGATGCTCGTTCCAAGTGGATAGAAGCAATGTACATGACGAATACATTGCCAGAAGCTACGCTTAAGCAACTTTTGGCGTGGTTTTTGCATTTTGGATTCCCAAAGAAAGTACATTTGGACAATTGGGCACAATTCAGTAGTGATTTTTTCCAATACAAAGATTTCCATATGGGAGGTAGCCCATTCCTTCTCTCTCCAAGATCATCTGCAGTCCAATGGTCAAGCTGAGAGAGGAGTACGAATCAGTACAAATGTTATAAAGAAATATCTAGGAGCATCATTAGAGGAAATCTGATTTGCCTACAGGGCAACACCATTAGAGTATGGGAGCATGCCGGCTGAGCTGTTGGGAGCACGCCGTATTCCTTCACGATTGGATGGATACCTTCCATCTTCTTCTCCTTCTTTTTCTCTTTCTGTTCCTTCACGATGAAGGGAAACAATTAAAATCAAAATAGCGGGGTGGTGCCGTTGGTACGGCTTTTGCCAATCCAAGTGGATAGCTAGAGTTAAACAAAGGAAGATTGGGGATGGGCTGCGGTCGATTCAAATCCTACAAGGAATAGTTAAAAGACATATAAATCAACTTCGTCCTCTCAGCGAGCCAGGGAATAGATGTTGCCTTATATAGGATACTGGATATGATTATGAAATTATATTGGTAAATCCACATTCGAAGATTGAAACATCTCCATTTCTAAATGGAAGAACAAACATAATTTTTTAGGAATGTCCAGTTTGAATACGAGGCTCGTTTTTAATCCAATACATTTCCCAATATCTCCAATGTGTCCTTAATTGAATATTTGGCAATTTGAATAGCCTTACTTGGGCACCATTTACCAATAGGAAGAGATCAACCGTCTTTTTATATATTTGATTTTCAAACTACACCTCATTTCATACTTCTTGAAATAGTTCAGAATTACTTTAATTCGTTTAGTTAGTTGAGCCTCAGAGTTACCTTCAAACATCAATGTGACGTCGTCGGCATACATATCAATTATATGTCTTGGAGGTACCAAAATCTACTCCAACCCCCTTAAATTTCTTTACAATGGAATCTCCAAGATGTTTTAGTGCAGCGACGAATAATAGGGGGCTCAAGGAAAACCTTGACAGCAGCTTTTTCTTAAGGTAATTTGGTCGCTTTTTACCTCCCCTATCAAAATAGTTGATGTTCCATTGAATAGAAGCGTTTTAATAGGATTAAAGTATTATACAATCCTGCGGACGCCCCTGGGAGTAAACCATAAATACTTTAAGATAAACAATCGTTGATGTATTATTTTAATCTGAAAACAAGTTTTTGAGGAAATTGCATTTGAAAAAAATATCATTTAGAATATTAAAAATGTGAAGCTAACAAAATACTCCAATCAAATCAAATCAAATATGTAGATTCAAGGGAATAAGAAGTATTTATATCAATCACGGGTGTAAAATATCCAAGTTAATTAACAGAGGGTTAAATTCAATATTTAAATCTAAATATAGGGATTAGAAGAGAGAAAATGGTTTATGTGTGAAGATATTTTACTTCTTCAGAGTGGCATTAACATTGATATTTTTTATTATCAGAAAAGAGCAAAACTTTGCACGAATTAGTGATGGCCTTGAGAAAATTTAGAATCTTCCTTCTTCTCTCCTAAAGTCTGAGCATGCTGTGTTCAGAGATAAGATTTTGCATCAATGTTATGTTGGATTGAAAATAATAAAATGTGTAGCACTAGATAAGATCAACAAAGTAGTTTATACCAGGCGTAGTAAGCAGTAATCCATTCTTTTTCAAAAACATAACTTTATTAATATGTATCTCACGTTGGATGAGTGCAATCTCTGTACACGTGAGCGCGTTAGAAAAATAAGATTTACTACTAAAAAAGTTATTAGACAGATTGATGATTATTTAACTCATGTTTGAATCCAAGTCAAAAATGGACGTCAGCATTGGGAAAATATGCCATATTGTACTGTTCGGGTATTTTTTTTTTATCAAAGATGCACTATGCCTTGGGAAACCAATTGTCGAAAATGTACATAAAATATTGAAAACATGTAGTTCAAACGTCACTGTAAACACTTTTATGACTGTCAAGAAGATAAACGCCCTTGAAAAAAACATTGGTCCGCTTTATTTTGACTTTTGCTGTTTGATTTTGGGTCTCCATTGACATTTTTCAAATATTTATGTATTATAAACAGTTCAAATGCCATGTGCAACCTATAAACATTGATTAATTTGGTTTATACAATAAATTTCTTCATTTTTAAAAATAAAATATTTTGAGCTACTTTCCTTCCAACATTTCGAGAAAAAAATAAAATAAAAGAAGAACCTATTGACAGTACATGCATGCATGATAGATGTATAATCCCACATTAACTAATGTTGATTAATTTTACATCTCTGGTGAAATAACTAGAAGAATCCCAGAGTTTATTTGGTTTGAAAAGTTGCTGAGTATATTGAACTTCCCTGAAGTTCTCCATGTATGGTTAATAGTAGATAACATAACAATAATCAAATATTTATTCGTCAAAATATCCTAGAAAAGCCAAATATCTGTTAAATTGAAATGTTAATTCAAGGATGCTTTCTTTTTCACAAAAAAAATCTATTATAATTTGAAAGGCATTGATGTATTACTAGGAAATGGTTACACGGTATTACTCAGGACAAAGAGGGAGACGGAAATCATATTGACAATGTCAATCGTCAATGTTATTTATTCTGAATGCTTAGACACCTTTGGTGCGTGCGATACTAATAATAAGTAATATATGTTTATTATTATTAATTAAAAAAAAGCTTCTGTCATCAACTGGAAATAACATACCAACATATAGGCATGGAAATATTTATGTAGTTGTTGATAAGTTCATTTTTTATTTTTCTGAAAAATTGTTCAATTAAAATTTTTGAAACAAACTTATTGGCGCTAATTTTGAAAAGAAAAGTCGTTCAATGTCGAAAATTATCAGGAGGAACACATCACAAAAAAAAAAATTGTTCTTGCAAAAACAAAACTTTTATACGAGAATAATGTTGTCCAAAAAATAGCAGGTTCATTTGCTAAAATATTACTAAAGTTATTAAAATGAAAGGTAACGGAAATTGTTGATAATTGAGCAACAAATTTGAACATCTTGATAAAAATCCTATCAAAAGATGATTCATTTTTGCAAGTTCGATTAAGTTTACGTTGGCAAATCAACATAAAAATGGTCTAAAAAATTGGGTATTAGAATTTAAAAACAAAAAACAATTTTATATTTGAACAAAAAGAGGGAATAAAGTTGATGAAGGCAAATCAACACAAAATGAATTCCTTAATTTATTTAAATAATGGTCTGTTGAAAAATTAAATATCTTAAAGTTAAGTGCATGCACAAATATCCTTCAAAAATTTATTATCAACCTAACAAATATCATTTAAATATATTGTTTGATCCATTTTATATGTTTGAAATATATGTAAAAAAAGAATGTTTTTTTATTCTTCATGACCGATAGAATGCAAGCCAGAACACATCTTTTCGAATCCTGACATATGGTCAATGGTCCTCCTTCATTTTCGCCTTCACCTACTGAGTGTTTTGTTGTGCATAGATGATCGTTTTTTTGGCAGTCTTTGTCGATATTTTACTGCAATTTTTTTACTAGGGAAAAGTAAACATATGGAAAATAACTCCATGGGTATACAATATCAGATCCACGAACTGAAAAATACTATTTAATTACAAGTGTCACCTACTTCATATTTATTTAAATAACTATTTGTACATTTACAAGTTGCTGATTGTCCGTCCTTAATCGGAAAAGCAAGTGGGAAGGACTCTATCATTCCATACTAATCTGCTATGTAGGCCTATTATGACAATGTTGTTTTCACCTCTTCTATGGTTGTAACTTTCATGTGCAACAAAACTTATAATCCTGCCGTCTTGAATACCATCGACATAATTGTTTTTATCTGCTCCAGCATATACCTTATCAAGACTGTATATAATAAAATTGTTGAATAAACTATTCTAGGTATTACCATAAACCTAGCTTGATCTAATACTCCAGGTAACCACTAATGCCATTTATTCCGTGGTAAATCTTTTATGCTAGCAACGCTTGCATGCTTTTTTCCAAATATCGTTAAACTATCTTTACTGGATTGATATATAATTGATATGCTTGAGTTTTAAGTTTCATATAAACAATTCTGAACAAACTAGGTTATTAAGTTTGGAGACGAATTTCTTTCCTTGATTTGTAATCAGTATTCCTCCTGTACCATATATCGAAATTAATTTTCGAATCGTACCTTTCATTGCAAAAGTTTCTTGGAATTTTATACATTCGTTCCTGACGATTAGCATGTGATTAGGTTCAGTGACGTATCTATTATGCCCAGGTCCAACTATACCATGTAAAAAGGATATGAATCTTTCACCTTTTTTCTGTTGATGTTTGACGCATTTTTTCATTTAATTTGGGGTTCCTTAACTTGGCTTTTATACAAACTCCACATCCTCCAATGGCTATTTTAATTTCTCACTCTATAATGGGCTAGTAAATGTATTGTAAAGCCGCAGTCATTGTATTGGTTCTTCCTTGAATGTTGGTAAGGGACGTATATAAATTGATTCAATTTCAGCTCTTCTAGCATGTTTTGGTACATATATTCGTAAATTAACTTATAACATTTAACTTCTTATCAAAAATAAACCATTTATGAAATAACCAAAGATATGCATTTAATTCATTGGTTAATGTCTTACTAAACTGTGAAGGATACTTTCCGGCTATATATCTTTCTTTACCCAATTAGTTAGTTTTGTAAATGTTTTATTTTCTAATGTGGGCTTCTTTAAAATTAATTTCGGAAAATTCCCTTCCTGGTGGTTTTCCTCTAGATTGGTTTTTACTCTTTGAACGCTTTCTTTCACTGTCTTTGTTTTACTTCTATTCGTCATTGCGTCTACTTGCATAGTTTCACCGCTGACTAAATCCAAATATTATTCAACTTTTGATGTTATAATGATCTCATATTCGACTACCTTGATTATGAGATCGTCAACTTAAAGCATCTACGTTCTGGGTTATCTTTCCATGTTAAAAACTATTTCAAATTCATATTCAGCCAAGTGTCTTGCCATCTATCAGACATTCTACAAAGAACATTCGTTTCTATAAACCATTGCAGGGTTTGATGATTAGTTCGGATAGTGTATTTTTGTCCTAAAAGAAAATATTTAAAATGTTCTACAAATGTTAACTTCATATTGTTCTTCACTCAAATTCCATTCTTTTGCCCTATAACCATTAGCTTATAGTTACTTGATCATTTTACCATTGTGTGAGTTGGTGCCAATTCTTGATCTAAGTACACTTTGAGCCAATACTCCTCATTCATTACGTCGAATCCTCGACTAAGTATTGAAGCCGAGAAGAACCTATATTTGTTATAAAAATAGTTACTTCTCCTAGTCTTCTTTAATGGCTGAGATCGTTTGCAAAGTAGTTTCACTATTGAGATGTACATTCTGGGCAACTACCTCTTACTTCCCATCTCCCAATTGCCGGCTCTTTGTTAAGGAGGTTCCGTCCCCTGTAGTTAGTGTTTTTTCCTAAATAACATTCGATTTGATAGTGTCCTAATTTGTCCCAATTGAGACATTTCAACTGTAGGCTCTCTTTTTTATCCTGAATGTCTGGATGATTCCTTTTCTTCGACTATCCTTGTTGAATCATCCTAAACCTTAATTTCTTGTGAGACGAACGCAGATGTAGATACAAAGCTTTCTTCTACATCTTGGATATTAAGGTTAATGTTGAAGTCGAAGGTACTGAAAGAAGTAAAGATACTGCGTCAACTTCTGTAGGTTCTTCGCCCCAAAAACAATTATTTTTAGTTCTGTTCACCTTCATTTGTTTCCGTTTCTCAAATCTAATTTATCGCATCAGATCTCGATTCCAAACTCTCGCTTTCTTCCAATACTCAAGATTTTTTTCAATTAATTACATTGGCAATTGTTATAACTATGTTATGTAATGTTAGCATCGAGACTCAGTTCCTTCTCCAGTAGCATATGGGTTTAATCAACTACCATTGGTTCTTGAAGGGCACTGAGGAGGATATGAGTGAGGGAATCTTATTACCGGTTGGTTGTGTTAGGATATGTCCAAGTCCAAAGATTGGGACATAACATGAAAAAGTATCGGTATGTTCTCATGTTCTCTTTATTTTGTGCTTTCAAGTTCAATGAGAGCCTTCTCCGGTGCCCCCAGAATAAATAAAGTTGAGTGAAACCATTTACTTCCGAAATTAGTAAGTTTTCATACACATAAGTGATATGCAGGACTGAACTTGATCGGCCCAGGACTTAATTGGCGGGACTGCAGTCTTCAGTCTTAAATAATGACCAACACAGCAATAGTGCAGTATACTTATGGTATAATTTTGCACAACTGTGACGGATGATAAATATTATATGCCTGTATTGATGGGAAAAAAATATATAGCTAATAATCATAATTTCAAAAATGTTAGCAATGAGAGTAGTTTGACTGTCATGACATTCATTCTATTTACAAATTATCAATATACTTCCCTCTAATAAGAAATCTGTGATTATGGTACTTTAAATAATTTTTTTATTTGAACTTGTTGTGGGGTAAAACTTAGTATTCGGGTCTTAAAAATTTAAAAAAGTTTGCTTTACACACGATGCACTTAGATTTTGTAAAAAGAAATTTTTAATGTTTCTACAGGTTAGATCAGTGGTTTTAACCTTATTGGAGGTACTGACGATCCAAGCTTCATCATTTCATTCCCCAAATCTCATCATGATTAGAAAAATAAACTTTGACTCTTCAGAACAGAAGTATTTATTTTCTGGTGTACAAAATGAATCACTATTTAATGCCTAACAAAATAGGAATTTCACAAAAATTAAATTAATAAATTATATTTGTAAATTAATGTGTTTTTTGACGTTTCCTTTCACACAAAGTTCAGAAAGGTGTGGCTTCACGTTGGCAAGTGCCATTCTCATTTCCTTTTTGTATCAGAACCAGTTCCTTTTCTTTCTATTAATGTCCATCATCCTCTAAAATAATTTGTAAAAAATATATTTTGATACAAACAGTATAAGTAGATATGGTACAATTTGCTGACACCAAAACGTTGACAGTGTTTTTGTACCGAAGAATTGTTGTTGAAGAAGGGTCTGCTAAAGTTCAACTATTTCATCGAGATATCAATCGTTCATATATATATATATATATATATTCGTTGCAACATTAAACTTGAAAAGTGGTCTGAAACATGCTAAATATGCCCCTTTGGTGGTGAAATATTCCTTGAGAGACATTACAAGCTTTTCTAATTGCATGGCAATTACTTGCTTCAGTGCTACAGACGTACGTTGAATACTGAGTCCATTTTATACACAGCTTTTTGAAGATACGGTGCTTCATAGCACTATTTTGCACGTACTTAACACATTCAACAACAACTTTTAATACTTTTCTATCTTTTAAAGGTAATTTTTTTTGTTGACATCAAATGCCTATGCATAACACAATGTGTAACATAGATGTGTGGTGCATCAGATTTCACCACTGCTTCAAAACCAGAGTGTCTCCACGGAATAGCTAAATGTTTGTCCAAACAAACTGGAGCAACTATATTCCACGAAAGATTCTTGCCTCTGACGAAGTCATCCACAAGTTTATCCACATAGACTGCCTTGATTGTTGCGTTAAGAGGCTTACAAAATAAAAACCTTCCTTTATCACGTTTTCGTTAATCGAGCAAACAATTACAACAAGCTTGCTTAGATTATAAATGTCAGTGGTTTTATCGAGTTGGCGGTAGAATTTTGCAGGGCATGAAATTCGATCTGCAATATACCTCATTTGGAAACTTTCACAAATCTGGTTCACAGCTTAACTGATGATAAGACCTCTGCCGTATTTTGATTTTTACTATAGCTGCCTTTTTGTTGCAAGCACACTATTTGAAAACGAAGGATATGACGCTAAATAATTCATTACCACATTGCCTGACACGTTAAAGGGAGAGAAAACCTCTTCTAAACAAAACTTATAAAATGTTTGAAAGCTGAGGTGTACATTCTCTAAGTTATGGGACGAATATCTGAAAAAATATTATTAATTGCCTGAGACCCAAGACGCTCTCATATCAGGGCTCCCTCTAAATCACCCATGCCATTAGAGCCCCTAGCTCTGGCAGATTCTCAGGATCTAGACACAGGAGAAGACCACCCACACACTTTACCTTAATCCAGATATTTGCTGCAGGTTTCAGACCGACCCCTTGTCTAAGGCGAAATTTATAAGGAAGATCTCGGATCTTTTGCGCATTCTCCTCAAGAAGGGTAATCGTCATGGACACAGAGTCACATAACAACCCTAGAGGATAACAGTGAGGCTAAACACGAGGACAGCAAGGCATGCACAAAGGTATGGGTGTGCAAAAATAAGTCATTTAAATACATGCTACAGCTTATTTAAAGTTGTGACCTTAGATATAAAATCACGGGAACCGATGTTAAACGATGTGTGTAAGATAAATCTAAAGTGTATCATAAAAGGAATCTTGGTTTAACCAACATGAAGGACATAAAGGTGGATTTCCCCCTCCCCCCTCCCAAACACACACATATGAATATTAAGTTTCCTTGAATTTTTTTTTCTCTTGAAACCAGATTCAATTATAATGAGTATAAATTCACATTTAGTTACAAATACCCAATTAAGTACACTGAAACTGGTTCTACCAGCTGTGGGTAGCTGAAAACAAATATCAGATAGGAATTTAATCCCCCCATGTGAAAAAATTTGAATTGTTCTATATAAAATTTCAAAATCGAAGATATTCCTAAAGGAGGAATAAATCAAGGAAGAGTGTTTGAGATCACGAGCTCTTTGAAATAATATTAATAAAATTTCATGTCCTCCCCTGTAACATCCTATTAGAGGTATTTTGTGTCCTTTCGGAGGACCCATAAATAATTCGGTTGTGCTTACCCTACGAAAGGAGGCACGTCCTCAAAAAAATATTTATTTTGTCATAGGCATCCATTAGAGGTCTAGAAAATAAACGAAAACATTTATGTTTGGGCAGTGATAGTGATGGTCGGTAACTGAGGCCCATTCTCGAGACGTCTGATTTCAGCGTTCGCTGATTAGATGGCCAGTTCTGAGTCTACAGTATTGGACAAAATGTACAACTCGTCCATAAAGGCCTTGAATTTGGGAAATGGGACAACTTCTCCTTCTCGAAAAAAAAAATTCCTGAAAGTACTGAAAGTAGACACTGATGCTTCAGAATTTGCAATCGGAGTAGTTCTAAATCAAAAAGGAAGAGCTGTAGCCTTCGATTCACCAACTTTGAATAAAAGTGAAAAAGTAAATCAGACATTCATCTATAGAAAAGAAATTATGCAATCGTAGAGGCTATTCGTAAGTGGTGTTATTTTCTGTTGAAAAATACTTTATGGTAATCACTGATCAAGATTTAGTCTCTTCAATGTTCAAAGAAAAACACTCAAATAGAATAAAAAATGATAAGAATTTCGAACTTTCGTGTTTTCATGTGATATCACATATAGATCAGGCAAGGAGAACGCTACGACAGACTTATTTGAGACTAGATTGAGTAGTGTATCTCTAAAGTATAATTTATGCATTAAAACAAAAATAACCTAAAGCTCCCTTTATGGATCCATGATTATATCTCTCAAGTAATTATTATCTCAAATAATAAAAGATCCCCAAATATCAGATTTTAACGCAATAAGAAACGTGATTCTTTGTTTCCTTTACTTCTTATTTCACTGATGTCAATATTTCCTATATCAATTCGACAGTGACGGAGTAATCTGAACATATCGGCAGAAACTACTAATTCGTTTTTTTAGCTCTTTTAATTCTATATTATGATTTTGTAACATATAATATCACATGGATATTTGCTAATGTCAGGCTGGTGTTCGATTCATGTAATTTTGACAAACAATAGTTGAAAAAATTTAAGTATGAGGGTAGTTTGAAAACTCTGGGCAAAGTCCGAGAAATGGTACTACTGGTGAGTATCGAGGTTATGTTTAATTAGTAGAATCTCTTGGAAGAACACACACCAACTTTCAGCCAGATCCATGCTTATATTCAAGGCTTCAATTTTAAATTGTGTGGATCATAGTCCAACTAAAATTTAAAACCTAATTGTAATGGCTTGAAGGATTAATTATAATAATATCTTTTAATTGCCTGATGGCAATTTAATCTTACAGCAGGATTGAGCTCTTCCACACACAACCAAAACCACCTCATCATTCTTGGCTAAAAAAAATAAAATAATAGGATAATTCAATGTAAGTAAGTGCTCTACTCCAGTTTTAACAGCCAATGACGACATAAATAAGTAGAGAAATAGCTGATAATATAAAAATGGTTATGACGTATATAGCTAGGAGATTTTTTTTTTCAGCATTAAAGGCAAATATACTAAATGTATAATTTTTCAGTTCCCACCCCGTACTTTAAGATATGTATGTGTTGTAGTTGTTTTTAAATAAATCACTGAAGTTAATTTATTCATTAAGTTTCAAGTCCTGAGAATCAACGAAATTTAAGTTTACCCAATGAAAAGAAATGGACCAATCTGGCTGAAAGCTGGGGAGTGTTCTTCCAAGAGATGCTACTAACCATATGTCCGACTTTGTACGGATTTCTGGATTTTCTCCAATGTAGAGCTCAGTTTCATCCCACATAGTAAACGTATTTTGAATATTTCATTATGATGAAAAGAACTGTCAACAGCTGACTTTCCAAAACGATGTTTGTTGCCCCTACCCGAAGTGAAATATACATATAAACAATTTTCTCCCATTCAAACTCTATAATGCACCATTGCCATTTATAGGGAGCATTCTAAGGAACGGTTCGAAGGACTGACAGTCTTAAGGACCGGTAGGACTTGTCCTAAGCCTGATTTGGACCGAATAAGTAATACTCGACACAACATTACTTTCCAGACCTGTGACTACAGAGGACTTTAATTAGAGTTTTTCAGTCCTAATTTATTTGGTCCAGTCCAATGTAGTCTTAAGACAATAATTAAAAGGACTGATAAAAAAAACAATAAAGTTGAGTGTGTAATTGTCCTTGAGAGAGTCCAATAAACGTTCAAGTAACATTGTTTACTCTTTGACTCTTTGCAGCCTTCCATTCTCGAGGCATTGAAGGAGTTCTTCATTAAGGCTTGTGCATGAAGCTGGTTTGTTGGTAGTTGGTTTGAGTGATTGACTTCACAGTTTATCCCAACACGTATGAGGTGAATATTTGTGATTAGCTGGATTACCTTTGGCTTTGTTTATTCGATTGGGTGCGCACGGAAATTTCCAGTTAAAGTAAAACTTTTTTAAGAACAAGGTTATGTATTTTTCTTTAGATTTAAGGAGAAATAAACAATGAATTAAAACAATAATCATCAATTCAGAAAACAAATTATAAAAATTATATTAAAACAAAAATACACAAACCTAATCATATACCAAGGGTACTTATATTCTTTATTTTTGATCAAGGATACGTGAATTGGTTTTTCAGACTTTTTTTTTTTTTTTTGAAAAAATCTAAAACTTCAATTACATGTGAAATTTGGAAAAAATCAAATTTCAAAAGTTAAAAGAAAAAATTCATTAGGCCACAGCAGTTTTAAAAAATTTCTAAAATTTTATTCCAAATATTTAATTTTAGACCGTTATGAACTTATTCGATCCTGTAAAGAAAAAAACGGTTTCATTTAACTATTAATTTTATTAGTGCACAAAATATACCCATTCATCAGTTGGAATCAGAAACCACTGTCTTCAAAGAAAAAAACAAACAAAATATGAATTTCTCAATGAATATTTGCAACAAATCTTTTTGCTGTTTCCTTACAGACACAAGTTCAGAAATGCATGACTTCACAAATGATGTAGAATCAATACAGCCACAAGTTGATTACTTGATGCACCAAGTTCCTTGCAGTACAAATATCAAAGCTTAGCGATGGAGCCTGATCACCTGCAGCCAATGATGGACATGCAGAGCCTAACGTCACAAATAATGGCTTTATAATTTTTATAATGATGAATGGGTTTTATTTATTTTGTGGAACACATTGGTACTAACTAAATAATATTTTTAATCTACCGCGGAGTAGAAAATTTTTTCAATCTCACAGTGGGTCCCCAACCCGTTTTTTTTTTCATGTTGGTATCTCGCCACTCTGAGTGATGTACGTTGGTGAAGTACACTAGCACTGAAAGCAGATTGTTCCAGTCGACAATTGCATCAGTGGATGCGGGGGCTTCCCGAATTCTTGAAATTGTCTCACCGTAGCCAGGTATAGAGCCACTACTCTAAACATAATAGTCTCATTTTCAAAAAGTGTGCAAAGAAACAAAACACAAATCTGCGTGAGTGTTTTTATATTTTTGTTAAATAATACCCACAAGAATTCAGAATTAAATTTTAATTTCTTAATCTCTCGAAAAACTTAGTCTAGTATGTATTAAAAATATGTTATTACCGTTTTTTACAATCTGATCTCGATTGTGTAGACAATAAACCAACATTTTAAATGAAGATACATAATAATATTATTTTCTTTCATTATTCTACTTTTATCGTTCCTAATCGATCAAAATAAATTACATTGCATAAATTTAGATATTCATCGGGATTTCCACTACAAACTTTGATTAAATACGAACATCATTGTCAAGAGCGCCAGCAAGGTTGGGTCGAAGGGGATGTATCTCTCCCCAAATTTTAATATTTTAATTTTTTTTTTTCCCCAAAAAGTTTAATGGTTGAAATTTAATTTTTAAAATTTTTTTCATAGAAATTTATTCTCCATGAGTAAACGGATAAACACACATAATTTTTTAGGAATGTCTAGTTTGAATGAGAAGCACATTTTGAATCCCATACAGTTCCCAATATCTTCACTGTGTCCTAAATTTAATAGTTGGCAATTTGCATAGCCTTACTTGGGCTCCATTTATCATTAGGAAGAAAAACCGTTTTTTTATAGTTGATTTTCAAACCGGAACTCATTTCATACTTCTTGAAATAGTTCAGAATTACTTTAATTCCTCAAAGTTAGTTAAGCCTCATAGTTAGCATCCAACATCAATGTGACGTCGTCGGCATAGATATCAATTATATGTCTCGAGGTCCCAAAATCCACCCCAACCCCCTTGAATTTCTTTATAATGGAATCTCCAAGAACTCTTAGTTCAGCGACGAATAGTAGCGGGGCTGAAGGAAAAACGTGACAGCAGCTCTTTCTTTAGGTAATTAGGTCACTTTCTCTCCCCCCCCCCAATCGAAACAGCTGATTTTCCATTGAACAGAAGCACTCTTATAGGATTACAGTATTATTTTGGAAGAATTATTTCAACTGCTTTCAAAATATGACTGTGTAGTACAGAATCAAATGTTTGCTAAAGTCTACAGCTATAATTGGACCAAAAGTTCCTTTTTTATGTATAATTTCCAGCAAACATTATATTTCTTGAAATTTCTCAAATTTTACTTCCCTTTAAGAAGCATTTTTTTTCTTTGAATAGTTTTGGGTTCAAAATGGGTTTTATTCTACTGGCCAGAATACAAGAAAGACTGTGATAACTCTCATTAAGCACCATGATTGGTCTTCAATTTGTTGCGGTAGCCATCCCCTTTTTTGGGATCATAACTATCCGGCCCCTTGTTATGGATTGTTGAAGCTTTCCCCGAATTTCTAAAGAATTCACCAGTTCAACTAAATAGGGAATACCATCATCTATACATTGGGTAAAAATCTTCCCACCAATGCCATCTGGACTGGAAGCTTTTCCATCCTTAAAGTGCTTGGTTAGATAATTTGATATAACATTTTTTTGTGAAGATTGAAAATTTTCCTAACTTAGAAAGAGAAAAAATCTCTCTTTCACCCCCAACAAGCTTTTGGAAGCGCATATGAAAGAGCTTCCAAATTATCTGTGTTTCAGTGATAGTTTCGCCTTTGTCAATTATTTTCTTGATTAAGGTAGCGGATCGGTCTTGCGGGAACAATTTTTTAATCTTTTATCTTTTAATCTTGTTCATGAGACAATTTGTTACTTAAACTCAATCTCAGCCATCTCAGTACGATATAAATTGGCAGTTTCTGCTGCAATTGAGCGTAGAAAGAAAGATCTTTATAGTTGTTAATTGGCGCAATGAGTGTTAAGGAATTAAAACTGAGGTAGGAATTAGGTGGAAAGAAATAAGGAAAAATATAAAATAATATATTAAACATATTGAGTTTGCAAGAAAAAATAAAGAATAAAACATATGGACTGTTAACTACGTAGTAGCGTAAAAGGTTGAGTCATGCCTATATTGTACAGTTGTTTAACCAATAAATATTTCTACTTGATTTTAAAAAGTCAGGCAATAATAAATGTCATAGTGCCTTTTTCTTTTGAATTAATATTGAGTTAATTCTACATGAAATAGAATAATACATATGTACAGGTCATCTACGCCTCACGCGAGAGAAAAGAAAATTGCTTCGTCCTAGCTTATGATATATTATAAGTAGGTATAAGTTATATTAGGTATATAAAATGGAGTGAAAATAGATATGAAGAAAACAAAACACAAGAAAAATTATTTATTAAATAGTAAATTTTATGGACTACAAGCTGATGAAGAATAAAAAGTTCCAAACTGTGTGGAAATACATTTAATTATAGGAATTTGGAGAGATCAACCGTACGAAACATGCAGATATATGCATCCGCAACCACCCATCCTTTATGTTCCAACGAATTCATATTGTTTTACATTTGGATATTCAACACCTTCTTTGAGTTTCGATTCTCTTTTCAACTTCATATAAAAAGAGATCTTGTCTCTTATGTATCACTTGGTGGATCACATTTACTGTAATAGACAAAGCGACTTCTTTATTTATATATATTTCTATTAGAATATTTTAACACTTTTCAATTTCCAACATATTAAATGAGGAATACTCTTCTAAATAGCTAAATTGCTTGCTAAAATATTGCAATATTTCTCTCTCGTAGATGTATGTGCTAGGATATTACGACAATAAATAAATTAATGAATATGTGCTACACCAGGTCATTTTCAGTTGTTGGATTGAAGACAATAGTTTAAATGTATAAAAAAAATGACTCAAGTGTTTGAGTATTAAAAATCACGTGATTCTACTATACAAATGAGAATTGTCTATATTTCAAGTAACGCTAGATATTAAAACTTCCAAATTCAAGAATACCTTATTTTCTGTGTGAAACTCATATAAAAACTTATATACTTAATATACCCGTTTTTTGCCTGCAAGGCCAGTTCCAGCCTGATTCTGAACTTTGTGTAACAGTTTTTAACCAGGCTAAGTACACTAGGTGATTATGAGGGTCTTCAGTTGGTCCGTTATTGTGTATCAGACTCCCAAAGCTTGGCCTTGAAGTGCAAAAAAATACCATAATTCAGTGAGAAAAGTCAGAACTACTGGGAGGCAAAAAAAAAAAAACAGAAACAAAAAAACATCGATTGATCGACATACTCCATTATCATATTGTTTTCATCTATGTAATAATCCCAAGTAGAAACCTTTTCTTTAGAAAAATGTATTTAAAATAGTGTAATATATAATACTGTCAACTTTACTCTTCTCTTTTCACTAGGAGGTAATTTACACCTTCAAGTCCCCTCCCCCTTTGGTTGAGTGCCTAGCTGGAGGAATATGTAGCTGCTTCTAATTTTAAGGCAAGCACAATTGAGAACTATTAAATTCTACCCCCTTGCCTTAAATGTCCACTCTTTGCCTAAAATCCTATAGAAGGAAATATTTGAACAAAAGATGGAATATAGAATTATAATAATGAATTGGTAAAATAAATAATATATAATTAATTATTCAATAAAAGAGGACAAGCAAAGGGTTACGCAGAAGGGGATTAAAGTAATTAGTCATTGGTTTTTTTTTTTACTAAAGAAGGCTATTTAGTACGATTTCTTTGTTTCTGTTGATAAACTGATATTTGGAAATCTGTTATTATACAATCCAACTTCATATTTTCAATCAATTTCTGGGTCCGTCATTATAAACCAAGATCATCACTTCAAAAGTGCTGAGCTCTAAACCTTTAAAATTAAGAAACTCGTTACTAATGACATTATAAAACTTCAAACTAACCAAAAAAAACCAAGATTGACCCAAGACAGTATTGATGTGATAAGGCGAGTGGGAGGGACTTTTTAGTGATACTGGTGGAATTTCAGAAGATTGTTGACTTTATCCAACCTAAATTTGTACTATTGCAGCAATGAAAAAAACTCGCTTTTTCGATGAAAATGATTCACATAATTATAAAAATAAAAGTATATTAAGTTACTTTTCTTCTAAACATACCTTTTCATGTGGGAAAGATTATTTTGAGATAACTCCGAGATACTAACAAGGAGAAACTTTGTCTTTCCCCCTTTTCATTATAATATTAGTATATTTTTATAAGAAACCTTCCGATACATCTTTGCAAATAAAATGCCGAATATGAATATTTTTTTTATCCAGATGACTTAACTGTCTTCTGCCCAGGTTCTGTAGTGTACTGCCAACACTACCAACAGACGGAAGTAACGGACTGCAGCAAAGCCAATAAGAAAAATTTTAGATTTTAGAATTTTTAGAATCATACACTAATATTTATATTCTTTAAGGAATTAAAAATAAAAGGATTTACATAATCCACGATAAGTTGGAACTATCTTAAAATTCAACCTGCTTGATAAAAATGGAATTTTGAGTGTATTTGTTAATATGAAAAAGTTAGACATGATATTAAACAATAAATTTATTCAACATGTCCTCCCTCAGCAGCCACCATATTCTCCATCCTGTCCTTAAAGGATTTGCATGCCCTGATTACTTCCGCGGAATCAACAGCATTCCACTCCCTCGTAATGGAGCCCTTCAGGGCCGAGATATTCTTGTGGCTTACCTTGCACACCTCCCTCTCCAACTTCTCCTACCAGTAGTAATCACACAGATTGAGGTCAGGTGAGTTGGAGGGCCAGGTGTTGCGATCCCAGAAAGTGGTGTCGTGGGAGTTGAAGAAGTTAGTGGTCCTCATAGCGATGTGTGCGGGCGCGGAGACTTGTTGGAATATGAATTCCCTCCCAGAGGTCGTATCTTTCATCCAGGGGATGACAAACTCCTCCATGACTTCGCAGTACCTTATCGCGTTAACCCTTTCTTTGGGATTGAAGAAGAAAGGAGGCATCACCTCACCAGTGCTGCAGATGACACCCATGGTCATCACGGAGGCCGGGAGCTTTGTGGTGGATACAGCAGGGACATCTTCTCTCTCCTTAGCAAGCCACCTATCATTCTGGACGTTGTAGCTTCTGTCGACAGTCCAGTCCTTCTCGTCGGAGAAGAATATGATTTTTTCTCCATGGCTCTTTAGTTCATTGAGGAGACACTTACCGTTTGGTGAGCCTGGTGGCCTTCAGGGATGCCGTGAAGATATGTTGGTTTGGCCATTCGGTATTACCTGTACCTGAGGTCCTCATTCACAGCTTTGGAGACCAGTTGCTTGCTCACTCCACGGTTCTTGGCCAACCTAGACAAGGAAGTCCCCGGCAAAGCCTTGATGGACTTCCGGCGGCCTTCAAGGAAGCGGGGAATGTGGATTCGGTCACTTTTCATGTTGTGGGCCTTGCAGCAGACCTTCACCTCAACCTCCCAGGCATTGAAGACCCGGTTAACCGTGGTCTTGGGGCAGTTAAGAAGCTTGTAGATAGCAGAGGGCTTGTGTCCCGCACGAGCCAATTCGAGGATGGTGTCTCTCCTTGCTTGTTCCATTATGACTATTGTTTGTGGTCAAAACAATTGTGGTGAAAGTTATAGTGTATTGTTCACACAACCTTTTATATTATTATGATTTAACCCCAAATATCCACTACCCTGTAGACATAAATACTAAAATGTATAAGCACGTTCAATCAACTTAACCCTCATGTTGTCTTTGGGTCAAAATGACTCATTGCATAGCTTAACTAACCATCAAACCCACTAAAATTACAGTTTTTTCGGCCTGATTTTTTTTTTACTTTTCCTAACTTGTCCCGAATATTTAAAAAAATCAAAAAAAATCGCAGAGACATTTCTGTGTAAGTAGCACAAAAAAATGCGCAAAGATTGTCTTCCCGGTCAAAATGACCCATGATAAAATTTTAACAGAATTGAAACTTACTAAAGTAGTTGCGTAATAAAAATTGTTTCTTTGTTTGATTAGTATCTCTAATACGCAATTTCTTATGCTTAATAGCATAATGACAATGCAATATTTGTTCGTTGTCTGTGCATTTCAAATGGATATCAAGGTGGTTGGTTTTTTAGAATTAAATGTATTTACATTTTTTCAATATGAGTGTGCGTAATATTTCTGAAGTAGCTTTCGATTTCATTCTTGAGGAAAACTCTGATTCCGAACTGGAAGAAGAGGATGGCTGGAGGAGGGTGGCTTGCAATGCCAAATCAAGTTATGCTTGGAAAATCCAGGTATATACAGGAAAGTTGGCCGATGGACACCCAGAGAACAACCAAGGGATGTGTTATGTACTTGATCTGACCGAGGGACTGAGGGGTCACAATGTGACTTGTGATAATTTTTTTACCTCTTATCAACTTGGACATCAGCTCCTGAAGAGCAAGATTACCATGGTTGGTACGGTTCGTAAAAACAAGCCTGAGCTCCCACCTGCACCTCTTGCATCAAAGGAGAGAAAAGTTTTTTTCATCAAAATTTGCCTTCACACCCACTACCACTTTAGTTTTTTATATACCTAAGAAAAACGAAAATGTTGTTTTTCTAAGCAAAATGCACAGAGAAGGGAGCATTAGTGATCGTGACGATAAAAAGTCAATCATAATTATGGACTACAATCGAAACAAAGGAGGTGTAGACAATGTAGACATGGTAATTGGAGCATACAGCTGCAGAAGGATGACTGGCCGTTGGCTATCTTTCACAATATCATTGACGTTTCCTCTTACAATGCCTTTGTAATTTGGAGAGAGATCAATCCGACCCGAATGTTTCACAAAAGCCACAAGAGAAGAGTGTTCCTGGAACAGCTAGGAAAGGCACTTGTAGCTCCACTCATTGAAAGAAGGAAAAAGGTCCCCCGAACAGAGGCCTCAGCTCAGATTGTGAAAGCTTTTCAGAGTGCTGGACTTCTGGATCGACCTGATGATCAAGCCTCAACTTCTACTTTCAATGCAAGCAAGAGAAAAAGATGTCAGTTTTGCCCTAAAGAGAAGGACAATAAGACAAATAAGAAATATTTTAAATGCAATAAATACATATGCAAAGCCTGTTGCTTATCCTACTGTTCATAATGTGCTAAATACATGAACTTATTTTACTATTTCTATTATTTTGTCATTGTTTTGTAAGTATTTATAGTTATTTAGGGAAAATTGAAAACAAATATAGAAAAAAATTGCTTTCTCATATTTTTTTATTATTATTTTAACTATAAAGTTGATCTTGACAAGGTAAAAGCCGTCATTCAATGATATTTTTTGTGAATTAAAAAGTGGTTCTTCTGGAAAACTGAATTGTAGTCGTTAAAATATTAAAAAAAGTCCAATAATTTTCTAGCAAAGTATAGACGGGTCATTTTGACCCAAAGGGCAAAAGGTGTGTACAGAAAGTGAAGACAATCCAAGGGTTTATAAAACTTACTCTCTATTTAAAACAAATCCCTACGTCCTGAGAGAAAAGTAAATCAAAGACAATACATAACAACACCTCTCATTAAACTTAAACAATAGGACAATGTTTATTAATATGTATTTTAACTATTCCTAGTGGGGTTTGAATCGACAACGACACATCCCCAATCTTCCTTAGTTTAACTCTAGCTATCCAGTAGGACTGACCTAAGCCGTACCCACGGCACCACATCGCCATTAGGATTTGAAATAAACAGAAAGAAAAAGAGAAGGAGAAGAAGATGGAAGGTATCCATCCAATCGTGTATGAATACGGCGTGCAAGCAACACTTCAGCCAGCGTGCTCCCACACTCTAATGGTGTTGCCCTGTAGGCAAATAAGATTTCCTCTAATCACACTCCTAAATTTTTCTTTATGGCAATTTTAATTATGGGTACTCCTCTCTCAGCTAGACCATTGGACTGCAGATGAGATCGGGGAGAGAAGGAATGGGCTACCCCCCCCCCATTCTGACATCTTTGCTTTGAAAAATCACTTGTGAATTGTGACCCATTATCCGAATGTACTTTCTTCGGGAATCCAAAACTATAAAACCACAGAAAAAGTTGCCTAAGTGTAGCC
The DNA here is from genome assembly GCF_016086655.4 of Lepeophtheirus salmonis. Lineage (NCBI taxonomy): Eukaryota > Metazoa > Arthropoda > Copepoda > Siphonostomatoida > Caligidae > Lepeophtheirus > Lepeophtheirus salmonis. The sequence continues at coordinate 22,615,134 of NC_052139.2, forward strand.
TCCAACAAGGGCCGTACGTCAGTATTGCGCTTTGTCAGCGGAACAAAAAAAAACAACCTTCCTCAACCGTCCACCAATCATATAGGTATGTAAATATAGATGAATTAAGTCATAATTAATTATTAAAATCTATTATATATATGTAACTTATGACCAACTCATAATAGTACTGAGTCATTATAATAAAATTACATATTTGTAGCACGTCCACCCAAAAGGAAGCTAGATAATTTTAAGGATCTCGGCCTTAACCCCACCCGCACTGTCTCCCTGGCCGCGGACGGTGCCTCCAACATATCCGGCATCAAGAAGGGTCTTGCTGCCAGGTGGAAGGAAGCAACCCCACTGTGTGTCTACATCCACTGCTGCGCCCATGTCCTCAATCTTATAGTCAAGGATCTTCTCTCAGATATCACCCTGTTGAGAAATACAATGGGGACAGTACAAATTTTATACAACTTCATTCAAGGGTCACCAAAGAGGTCAGCATTCTACAAGTCGGTGAAGATAACAAGTAAAGATGAGGAGCATACCAAGGTGATGACCCTGAAGAACCAGTCTGCTACCCGCTGGAGTCTCCGCTACGATGCTGCACACGCTGTATCTCTAGGGATGGTCAGAATCATGAAGACCCTCATAATAATGAGAAAAGATAAAGATACATTGTCGAGTTCAACAGCAACTTCTCTGCTCAACAGCATCTTTACTCACGAATTTGTTTTCGGCATTGAACTGTTGACGACACTCCTCAGACACACATCTAGCTTGTCAGATGAACTTCAAGGCAGAAAGGTTGACCTAACAAAGGCCCGGAAACACGTCAACCTAGTGATTAGGACTCTTGAAGATCTTAAGAATGAGAAAATCTTTGAATCAATCTGGAAACTTGCTGAGTTGAAGTCGTCTGAGATGAAATTAGTATTTGACCAGGAGGACTCAATTGATTTGGAATTCAAGGAGGCGAAGATTCCAAGGAGAATGAAGTGGAAAGGAACAACTGAATGCTACTTCCGTGAAACACATTTCGATGTTGCAATCAATAAAAATTGTATTAGAGCTTGTGAGCAGATTTGCCACCGACGATACAAACATCACAATGGATCTCATTGCAATCGTCAATGACAGTGAAGGGGAGACCTGTGTCATTGAGCGTGTCGCCAAGCACTACACACTTGAAATCGAGCAGCTCCAGTCAGACCATGCAATCTTCCAGCAATTCAAGGTTAATATTATAATGTTTTATTTTGCATTATATGTTTAAAATTTATGTTTCTCTAGGCAGATATTGACACAGAAGACATGGTTTCGTCACAAATTGCTGCGGAGTTAATAAGCTCGGGAGTGTTCCGCCTGATACCGGAGCTATACAAGGTGATCGTTATCCTGGCCTCAATGCCCATCAGCAGCTGTGAGGCGGAGCGGTCATTCTCCTGTCTCAGAAGGCGCATGAACCACATGAGGACCACCATGGACCAGGAGAGGCTCTCCTCCCTCACCCTCTCGAACATGGACTGGGTGATGGTGGACAAGGTGCTCCATGAAGACATGGACAGTTTGATTGACACCTTTGCGTCAAGGAAAGAGAGGAAAAACTTCTTCTTCTAATCATGACAAAGAACACATGCATTTTTTCTTCATTTTTTCAAACACATCACCACGTATACATGCGAGTTAAGAACATCAAGACTTGTGAACATAATTTATTTTCTGTCGATGTAACCGTTTCATGGTATATTATAATCTCGTTCATTATCTTCATCTGTTGTTATTTTAAAAATATTGAAGGAGATTTAAATGGTTTGACTTAATTGTATAGTTCAAAAATTTTCTCTCATTCATGCACCGTGCATTTTATACTCCATTATACTCCTTCCTTTAAGAATAAGTCGGCATTGACTTTCCGTCTAGAGTTTTTCCTTTTCATTTTATTTTTCCCAATGTTTGCCTGAAGAAAATAATGGTCAGACAGTCCATTGGACGATATTCTTGTAAGATTTAATCTATGCTGTAGCATTTGCCCTGTTTAAATATCCCACGTTCACCACTGAAAATCAACCGTTCACCCTTGTAAAGCGGACCGAAAAATCTTCCTGGCATACGGCACTGCCTCCAATAATGTGTTCGTTATGTACGCTGCTTCTATCCATGCTATAATCCACGTGGACTCTCTCCCATACATTCACTGGCGAGAAAGGAATGAATTATTACGCTGAGGCTGGAATATTATCTTGTAGGTAGATCACTGCTTGCGTATGTTCCATCGTACTTCCTTTGGAGTCGTCGAATATATTTTTATATTTCTTTGTTAGAGTTTCTACACGGGACTCTGTAGAATCAACAGCCGTGCATGAGTAAGCAGAATTGCACAGGTTCATTAATCCAAGGTCTAGGCAATCACGAAAACCAAGGATTGGCTGTTCCATAGAAGATACAATAAGCTTACGAAGCTTAGGGTCAGAACCATTTAATGCAACCGACAACCTAATAGATTATAAAATTCGAAGACATTTTTAAAGGGAACACATGGTGTAAATTATCTTGTCGTGTCATCAAATTCAAAAGTTTTAAATGGATAATTATTACATTCTGTTTTTTTTGGGCACATGTTTATACTTCATGGGAACATCGTCCTTTTTTTCTGAATCTATGATTAAATTCTAAGTTGTGAACGTTACCACAAATAACTTTTTCAAGTTTCCTTATTTATAATAAATAAACACATGATCAATGTGATATATATTATTCAAATAATCTAAGACACATGAAAGTGACTTAGCTCGGAATATCGAGTTCTGTTGTTTTGGAATATGGTATGAAATTCACAATCTTTTTGAACAGGCGTAGTCGGGTGATAGCATCATATCTTCTCCATATAGTGCAATGTTTGATAAACTCTATTTTTACATAAAAATATATAGAAATTTATCAGTGTAAGAGCCTCCTACGTCAGATGTTAGAGTTATATGTGCTGATTTTTCGTTACAAAGATAAATTTTGCTATTGTTATATCTATTTGGCAATAAGAAAAATACACTCTATGCGTAGTTATTACCGTAAATAAACAATCAATGATAATAAATGAAAAACAAACATCCATGACAAATATGTAAATAACTGAATGTCGCATAAAACACATTAACATGTTTTGTAGCAAAAACAATAAATAATTAACTGTACAGAAAATCAATAAGGAGACCCACTAAAAGGTGATTAGGTACGCCATCTTTCCATGATTGAAGATTAACTATTTACATGTAGGCTCCATACTTTTATCTCTGCGACACGTTTCAGAGTGCCTGCTCTTCATCAAAAATAGCAAATGTGGCTCTTGAGGTGTTACGTGGGTTATTTGGCATAAACGAACAATGAAAGTATATTTGTTGATAATATATAATGAATAATTGGTCCCAATAAACAAGATTTGAGTAATAAAAGTAAATAGATACATCTAAATAAATGTGTGTAATACTCAGTAACAGAAAAGAGTATATGCCAGTATGTAAGGAAATAAATACTCATAACAAGAGGCAAGTTGAACAATGCTTTTAAAAAATTATTATATAAATTATTTTGCAAAAGTTTGATTATAATTATTTATTAATGTTGTAAAAATTTGTACGTTTGGGATGCGCTCTTGAAATAAATTCTTCATTTCCTTACTTTTGCAAATGTTATTAATTTTAAAATTAATTTAAAGAATCCTTACTATTGATTATTTATCATAATTGTTGTAATGTATTATTTCTTATAATTATAGATTAGAAAAAGTTTAATCTTCAAGAGATTCTTTCATTTTGCTGTTTTACCCTCCAAATGAAAGAATGATCAAATCGGGAAAAAATATATGGAAACTTCTTATTATATTTTTGTGGATGAATTGATGGTCAATTACTCCGGATTTTCTAGTATAAAAGAATACCCATTGGCAACGCTAATACGATTTGTGTTTTATCTACATCTTCCAGCAAGGTTTTTCATTGCATACTTTATGGAGGAGGCAAAATGCAATTAAATAGTTATGGATTTGGATAAGGGAATTATTTTTTACTTGCTTTAACCTCAAACACAACTTGAGAGATATAAAAGGTTATATTGACGATGATAAAGTTTAATTTTTTGGTAAAACAGCGGACCTGGTGTGTTGCAAGTTATTTAATCAGAAATAGTACAATAGGAAAGTGCGATCGATATCCAATTAGATAATATGGTTCCAAACTATTGATTTAAGCTTTGGTCTTTTCTAGAAATAATGGTCCTGGTTTAATAATAAATGAAGACTGATTATTTTATTCCTTGATTTGATGCAACCTAGTTAAAACCTTTGATAGTCAATCATAATGAAAATATAGGCACTACAATTTGGCCTAACTTTACGCATAAATGAAATATTATTTTAATTTGACACAATTATGTGGGGCATATAATTATTAAAACAAATAAAGGCAATTTGTGTGCATTGATATGTCACAATAGATATAACAATGCAAAAAAGTGATAATTAGGTTTCAATGCAAAGTATTTTAAAATATTTTATATTCTACCCTTGTTTATAATATTTATCAATGTTTATCATAAAAGATTGTTTGTTCTATTTATCATAATAAAGTTAAATTGGAACAAAAGAATACTAAAATATTGACTTTGTGACCTTATGACCTTTGTGATCTAAATAATTTTATTATGAAATAAAATACAACGAAAATATTACGCATCAATTAATTTTTAAACAAGATCAATATCTTCAAAAATATTTTATATAGGGTAGGTGGTATGAGGTCAAAACTCTAGAAGCCTCTAAATCCTGAAAAGAAGGACATAAAATTCTAAATTGTACAACATACTTTTTTTTTTTTTTTTTTGGGATGCTTAAAACATACAAACAAAACACCTAAAATAATAAATATATTTCATCACAATTCATGCTGCAATATTATGTAGTTATTATTCCTATTTATAATGATTAATTTTGAAAGATAAAACATACAAAAAAAAAAAAAAATAATAATAATAGTTGTAATAATGGGTTTATTTCGTAATGTGTCTTCCACAATATTGATATTAATACTTTATCAATATATTCAATGTAAATTTGTGTGCATGTCTATGTGTTTTAAAAAGGTTGGGTAAAAAAGTTTTTTTGGGTCCCTAAAAACGTGACAGCAGTATAAGGTAACTGTATTTTTTGTTCCATTTATACTCTTGTCCAGTCTGAGAGGCAGGGTGCATTATGGGTTATTAAGAAGGTTCCTTAAGCTCATACAGGGTGGCGGATAACTTTACTTTGCTTAGCCCCAGCAGCTTACCTCTACACTTGTGGGCCGGGGTATATTATACCATATTAGAAGGACTTGTTGGTGCCTAAAAAAGTGGCAGTTACGATACTGCAATTTGGGCGTCTGACCCAGAATAAAGAAACGACCTCCTAATCGAATGAAAGAAGACTGCCCTTATATTAGAATATTCATTCACATGAAACCAAAATGAGTGTTATTCTTATAGTCATTATTTTTTACCTATTAATTAAATAAAAGAGTTCTTATTTATATTTAATTCATTTATCTGCCCGGCAAACCTACTCTAGTATAAATTATATTCATAATTATAGTTAAATGACTATTCTCCTGAATTATTCACATCTATTGTAGTTGGTAAAATTAATTAATTATTAATAAATGAACACTAATCATTGATTGACGAGTCAAATAATTAAATATACCATCATTAAAAATTTGTGTAACATTAATGAGAATTATAATTATGAAGTATTGTATCAGAATTCATTATTATATATATATTATTTTTTTGGCAAAGTGTCTTAGAACCATTTAAACCCCACAGGCAATAGTTAGGTTAAGGTTTGATGGTAACATAAGGGAGGCTTAAGTATGAATCAAGAGCCTTATAACATTTTTCAAAGCGTAATAAGGTTCAAGACGTGAGATTAGAGATACGTCTATTTCAAGCTATGAAAATAAAACATTAGTGTATATATTAGAAATAAGCTGTAACTTTGCTTTTCCACTAATATTTAATATAGAACAGATGTGGACAAATATTAATCTGAATATTGGGAGTTCATAGGTATTATCAGGAGTCACAGGCCATTTCAGCCATGTAAATATTGAAACAATTGTTATTTATTTTTTCAAATACAAATAAAAACATACAAATCACCTTTTTTTTTTTAGTTGAAGTGAGTTTACTTGTCAAATATTTTGTTGACTACTTTGCTTGCTCCAGCATGACCTAGAAGTAACAATGCTCCAAAGTCTAAAAAAAACTCCAGTATATTGCTTAATTTTAATTTTCAAAACGACAAACAACATGCAGGGAGGAGAATTCGTCAGTAATTGTAATTACTTAATTCTCCGGGCAACGCTTAGTATACTTACTCTATGTCCTTGTAAAGTTAAAATTATAATAATTCTTAAAATTTTACAGTTCTTATTTTTGGGTATAAATTAAGCAGAAAGTTCTGAATTGATTTTAAATTCTTAATATCCGGGGCGACACCGGGCAAACCTACTTTAGAACCTAGGTAAGTGAAACATAATTTATGTAGTAGAAAGACATATATTTCTTTCCCAAAAGTTGGGTTTAGTAATCTATATCTTGTGTTGTATAAGTGCAACAGGTTTACGCTAGATGGTGTCTGAAAGAATTTTTATTTTCTAAAATAAATTCAGACAGTATTTTTGACAATGAGACATGCCCGGGGGATGCAAACAATGCAGGTAGGAGGTTGATCCACAGCTCCATATTTGACTTTAATATTGTTTTAATTGAAGCAATAAAAAGAAGAGGAGCAACCAGGCACTCCTTCTCACAGCTCTTTTTGAGAAGTATCGTTGAAATTCCAATACTATCCCAGAATCGAATCCAAGAATTCGAATAGGCTAAGAAATCGAGGGAAAAGTAACTGTTTTAAAAAATAAAGGATCACTTTCAATATGAAGGGAGTTATTTCTTCTCCAAATGATTTCAAAAATAAACCTACCACTCCATGAGACCTAATGGCAATAGACAGGTGTAAAAAAATGCTAAAAAGATTCAAAATTTCCCCTGATAGTACCGACACAATTTTGTCACAATTAGAGAGCCGTTAGTTTTCAGGATATGGTGATTCCAAAATTATTAACACTGGTTGTGGAGGATAATTTACGTCAATACTGTGCGAAAAAAGGAGCTTAAAGTTCAACGTCATTAACATCAGAACTCTAACATCCATAAGATAATAGATTAATTGAGAGAGAGCACCGTACCCTAAAATAGGCCACATGTTTTAAGATTCTCGAATCAGGTCAAAGTTGGGTGTTTTTTCTTCCAAAAATATTATTAGACCTACATAGAAACATCAGATATGGTGAAAGCTTATCTCCTGCAAAGTTATTTCTTAGCCCACAGATATGGTCTCCAGGAGTAATTTAGAAATGGGACAAAAATGTAAAGACAAAGACACATATCACAATTTTTAAAGAAAAGAGTCAAAGAGTGACCCAGAGCTCCAAAGCGTGTTTAGCTGTGACTGCAGTTTAGCCCTGGGAAGTTTCCCCTTTGCAGAAGTTAATGATGTGTTTCCTGACTTTCCACATTTGTTGTGCTCCTTATTGGTAGGGATACATGCCCAAGTACATCATATCAGTGAGCTTCTTGTCGATATTATAAGAATTAATCTCATGATGTTTTATCTAATTATATAGTTTCTCCCTCATCAGAAGTACAACGGTCTATAAAGAAGTCGTGTCGAACTCATTATAAAGTGGTGGAACATTTATATTTGATATTTTCTATTTTTAAAATATTAAAATTGAATTAAATGCACTCATTTTATACTAATGAATGCAAAAGTACTTTACAAATGACTTGAAGTTGAGGGAGACTTATTTTAAACATTGAATTATATATGGAAGATACATTTATCCTTTAATATGTATGTATTACGGCGAAATATCCACAGGGGGATACTTCCCATGGCAGAACTTCCCTGTGCTAAACTGTCTGGGATGTAACATCCTAGTAGAACCATTTTGAACCCAGCTATAAAGAAACGTTTTGACTCTTTCTATTCAACCTCATACAAAATTTTACGTAGCTGACGTAAAAACATTATAATTCTAAAAATATCCAAATCACTTTATAATATTAAGCCAATATGTATCTGAAGTGTGTGGTGAGGAATTGAGAAAATGACTTTAATCTGAAGATTAGCTCATTCATCATGAATTGTTGCTTTCTTTTTTGTTTTTGTATCCTCCTAAATAAGTTTTTTGAAGCAGTGTTAACGTGAAGTTTGTTGAATATAGATTTAAAAAATGTATTAAATTGAAATTAAAATTAACCATGGATCAAATACTAAAAAACTAGGTCTCCCAAGCGTGTCCAATTTCAACACATAAGTCTTATTCAATGATGAGGTATAGATTCTTGGACTCAGTCCCTTTTTGGCCCTAAATTTTCCTGACATTTTTGATATATCAACCTATCAAAAAACGAGTGGCACATTATCTTAAGGTGTCTATATCTTCAATTTGTTTTTTGTTACAATAACAAAAGAGGCACACAATTAATAAATAAATCAAGGGTCTGGGTTATATAGGTAATTATCCATTTAGATTACAAATCACAAACTACAGCGTATAAATGGAATTGTGATTGAGATAAGTTATTTTTGGGTTATATACATCAAGGAAACTCTCATAAAGGAAATAGTTTTCTTTGAGTAAGAGACGAAACAAAGTTGACTTAACAACTTCAAAATTTCAATAAAGGAGCAGTAGATGGACGATGAGAACTCGTTCTGTTCTTCACTTGGGCTTTCAGTGGATTATTCTGTTGTTTTTTTTATTAGTTCTTATAGTAGTATACAATTATTCCGTAGAAGATTTGGAGGAAATTATGTATTTTTGCACTTAGGGGTAATAATTCCCGAGGTCACAAGTGACTATTACATACCTTAAAAAGGAAGGGCATTAAAGAAGATGATATCCATCGCGTGAGGTACAAAAAAACGAGAATCCTTGAGCAGAACATGAAGAAAGGATTAGAAGGCGTGTGGCTAAGATATCCAAATGGGAAAATATCAACTCCTAGGGAAAATGAATAAATACAGATCTAAAGAATTGCAATCCAGGTGGAGGGGGAACTTTTTTAAGTCATTTGACTAATAAAATTAATTATATTCCATATGGTAAGCTGAGTGCAACAATGATTAATAAATAATGAATGTAAAATAATAAGAAAGAGAACACTTAACAACAACTTTCATTTTCTAATCTGAAAACAATAATTTATTTGATCAAACGCGACCAGCCTTGGTCATGCATAAAAATCTCCTCGAGACAAAATTACCAGCGGCCTAAAGTAGACAAGAAAATAACTGGGCCAAAATGTTCGCGACAATATTATCTAGAACCTTAATAAACGTTTCAAGGATGAATTCGTCGGGTACATCGTATAACTTATTAGTAGAGTTGAAATTTGTGTAAGCGCGTGAGGAGAAAGCGGGAATATAAAATATGTGCCTTTAGTCCCTCATCTAGAATTAAACACCAATTATTATCCTTATCTCATATGAAGAGTACGGATATTCATCTAAAAAATCAAGTTAATGATGAATACATCAAGTCAGACCATAACACTGATCTCACAAAGATGCTTATTGCATATGCTATCTATTGCTAATTACCCTACGTTAAAAAATAATTTATGGAGAAATACATGGGTAATCCCATTCCCTCTTCAGGAACCATAATTAAACTAATGGAGGTGTTGGTAATGATGTCATTTATAGAAGTAAATTGTGAAGTTGAGATAATGTTCAGCATGTTTTGAGTCATCCACACCAAATTATGATCACAGTTATCATTAAAAAGTATAATATATTTACTTTTTTTGAAATGGAACTCTGAATTTTGTCCCCTCTAACAGTAAGTATTCTTTTTTTTTTAATCTAATTATATTTGAGGTAAAATTATCAAGAATTATGATATACAACTCATTAAATGGCAATACCAACTGCTTAAATGATTACAACAATGAGGGTAGCAGCTTTGGATGGTTCGCAACTAGTTAGTCTGACACTAGTTGCCTCGCTTAAAGTCTTTGGTATGATCATTAGTTTTTCCAATATTACGTAGTCAATAAATATTACTTTTTTATCACTTAAGGCTTAGCTATGGTTGATAAGCTCCAAGAAATGGTGTTCAGAAAACTCATAAAAGGAAAAAAGAACAACTTAAATGGTCACAAAAACGGAGTATGTTGCATTAGTTGTAGCATTATAATCAGCATTTGTGTGTATCTTTCATGATAATAGTATGTTGTTATACAAGCATAAATAACGGGGGACATCTTTTTTTGATGCCCTTAATAAAAAGTAATATCACAGGACATTATATCTTTTGCACTAAATCTTTACGATGGATTTAATTTTAACATTTTTTTTATTAGTATATTTATTGTCTAATTTTATGATTTTGATCATTACTTTATTACTAATAATTATTTAGATCTCATCGATAGAGATATATCTATCCTTTGCACAATTGTATATAACAACTTCCACATTAGGAAAAAAGGGTGATGCTCTTTTTGATTAAACTCCCCGTCTGGCTTGTGTTTAGTGTTTGGGTTAAGTTATGCATATTTAACTGAATTCATGTCAGAAAAAGAAAATATTATTAGGATCAATCTATTATTTCCATATTCTGTATCTATAATTTATTGTTGTTATTATTTATATGATTACAATTGTTTAAGTATGTATGTATTTATAACATAAATGTATGATTGTTTATTTTTTAGTGTGTAGAGTATATTTAATTTAAGCCTCCTTTTTAAACTTGGAACCTCAAATATATTTCCAAATACTCTACTTTTTTGTTTCAGCCGAAAAAAAATGTGTAAAAGATAATTTGTCGAATAGGTATTTGGGTCATATGAACGAAAAATAATATTTAATAAATTGAGGTATGGAATTGCATATTTGAATAAAATTTCAAATTATAAGTCAATTAGATAGTGTTACATTGTAGAAAAATCTTTTTTTTTCATATTTTGGTTAATGAGCATTATATCACCATAGCAAAGTAGCATGTGATCTGAAAGATGTTCAAATCTTTAACCAAAATTGTCGAGGGCTGGACACTTAACCATAGAGTTGTCCCAAACTATATGTACAACAATTAAATAAATTAAATAGTTTTATGAAGGTTCATATTAATATTTTAGAGCCGTTTTTTTAGTCATAAAATATATTTAATTAAATAATTAATTGAATTAAAAACGCACTTAGAATTGATATTGTCATTAGTTTTACGAATAAATGTATATGTAGTCTGATTTTTCTTTAAATAATAGATTGTATGGAATAGTAATTGTAACCATAGTCAACCCCCTCGTCTTCTCTGAAATGATAGATCAGAACAATGATAATTGATAATAATAATAATCGATAATCCAAAAGTATTAACTCTTCTTCAATTCGAAATACTGCCGTTTTTATTTATTACTTAATTTATATAAAGTATTACAGAGGTAAATATTCAAACTACATTCGAACATGCATCTGTGTTGTATTTGCATAATGATCATTTTGTGAAAAATAATTCAAACTTTTTGTTGCGTTGGTATGACAAATATCTAGTTTCCTGGGTTCTTCTTAAATATTCCAGGAGTTATTACACTATCTAACAATATTTACAGCTTGGAATACGTTAAGTCTGAAAGCCACGTTTTCTATATTTAATTTAGACGTAAAAAAAGAAAAATATGAGGTTAGGCGTAAAAGGAAAAGTGATGAAATAAAATTAAGGGCGCAAAATTTTTGAGAGAAGATGATATTTCAAATTTGTTGGAGCTCTAACAAAAATTTTATAGCAATGGTGTACCAAAAAAATAAAAATAATAAGAATAGATTGAATGGAAGATGAAGTTCAATTTCTGTAATTAAAAAAGTCAGATTCAGATATTTTACACTACAGACAAAATTAGTGAAATTATAACTCTGTTTTTGATACGATAATTAATTAGTATTTTGATTTTAATAACTACACTTTTATTTAACTAATGATAGATAATTAGTTTTAATATATTTTAGGTTGTCCAGTCATTGGATTTAGTGTAATAATTCAAGGAGACGTAAAATTTCAAATGTGGAATACTACCAATCAGATTTTAATCAATGAAATAAGTCATTATTGGTTGCAGAGAGAATAAATACATGTAGAGAAGTTTTAAATTTGCTTGCTTTTTTTAAGACTAAGTATGATGACGTTACCAAACAAGATGCAAATATCAGAATAATCAGCTTCAGTCAAATCGTTTTTGATCTAGATTAATTAATTTCAATGAAAAAATATAATTTACTTCAGAGCAGTTATGGCTGGCAACTCAACACTCTAACTAGAGAAACTTTGGCGATTATGAATATCAATTTTAAATTATATAACAAGTGAAATTCAAACTTTGCGTTCTGAGTTCAATTCTTTGACATTATCAGTACACTATTTTCATTGAATATTCAAATTTAGTAAGGGAGGTATCAACCAGGTATAACTGCTCCCTGTTGGAAAATTTGAAGGTTCAGTATGTGAATTCTCCCTCTTCCTGATAGCTTAAAGATCGACATGAGTAGTGTATATTTCATTTTATATTGTTTTAAATTGTTTCTTACTTTATAATAACAGAATATATTCTGATCTCCTTTTAGTATTATTATTTATACTGTAATCTAGTTTTAATTTATCTTTATGTTTGCTTGCAAAAGATTATGGTTATTACTGATAACGATTCAGAAGTCAGCAATGAATTTCAGACCATTAAACCCAACTTTAAACTGAGTCATCAGATTAATGAAATAGTTAGCATCTTTAGTTTAGATTGACAAAATCATATATTGTCAACTATTATAAAATATAAGTTTTTTGAAGCATTATACTTTTAACAAATGCATCTAAATTTAATTAAAGATTCTAAGCAATACGGGTTTTCTTTACGCTTTTAGAACGTCGGTCTAAAATTGGTGAAATTTAGTATTTATTTATTGTATTTTTTTTTCCTATGAAACAAAAATAGCTACAAATAGACAAACTCGGTATTAAAAAAGCCGCAAAGACCTCTTTAAGATAGAATTGCATTAAATTAGATTATAAGGATTAATAAAAATTTATGATGGTATGATTAGGTTCTTAACTGGAACCTCTGAAATGAAGTTATTTTCTGTAATGTATTGATATTTTTAATATTTCGAACCAATATTATATAGTGATATAATTTTAGTCATGAATTCCCCGATTACTTCTTCCTCTATTAACGGTATCTTGGATATCCTATCTTTAGAGAATTGAGACGACACTCTTCGTGATGTAGATATAGAAGAAGGATGTAGAATTTAAAAGTATCTCGAAAATAGCTGTTCCTGTTCATTAGGACCATTGAATCTAGTAGGAAACTAAACTCCTTGTTTTAATTGGTTTGATTATGAATGTATTTATTTTCGGTGAGATCAGTGCTTAGAAATATCTTTTATTTCTCCATTGAGTCATGAATCCTATGCGTTTGGACACTTTAATGCCCTGGATAGGACAGATTAAAATATTAAATTCAAAATTAGTGGATGGAGAGTTTGTCTCACAACCTTATTTTTACTCATAGCTATGGTAAAATCCAGAGAATCCAGAGACTTTACACTCATTATTTGAAAAAAGGGTTCACACATAAGCAACATAACTTGACTGGAAATACATCTAATAACCTGTACAATCGTAAAATCAATTCGTTTCCCAAGTCATTCGTGTAGGAAAACTATAAGTAAAAGAATATTGTTTGGATCAAGAATACGATAAATATTTCAGTATATCCCCTTTTATTCGTCATTGGAAGACGTGTGTCTCGAATTGGGTATTATCGGGCGGTGAAGCGATTTTACTATATTTGTCATGATCTTTCTCAAAATAATACAGTACGAGGGTTGAATACGTCTTCAAGAATCTGTTAAGTTATTAAGTATGGACTTTTTGAAGCTAAATTAATTCCTTACTCGTAAATTCAAATAAGAAATACAGATTTCTTTTCTCTTTATTAAGTTAACCTTTTTACCATTGGGAATGAAGGAAAAGGAACGTCAAATATTTATATTTTTTGATGTGACTGAACAGGTAAATTTTTATCTAATGTGTTTGGTCTTTGCCTCACATATGAAAAATATGAGAGAATTCTTTTGCACTTCAGTCAAAATAAACTTTACCAAAAAAAAGATATACATAGTTCCAACTAAATTTCAGAGTTAATTTTAAATTTAAGGACGTCTTCTACTCCAGGGGATGAAATGAAATTTTGAGTTTGAGTATTCATTTATTAAATGTCACATTCTTTATTTACAGGTATATATAATCTAATCTATTACCCTGATTTATTTATCTTTGGTTTTATATAACTCTATTTAAGAGCAACAAATTAGCTTCACCCATAGAGAAAGTAATTTCTGTATAGCTTCCACTTCACTCATACAGGAATAACTTTCTTTAAAAGTACCTAAATTGTGATGCAATTTGTCAAATCAGCGAAAACGATCTAGCTCAACAGCATCTCTTCCTATTCAAAATATTATCAACTTTAAAAAATTACATATTTTCATTTTGTCATTGAATATTTATTATATTGCAAGCTAAATAAAACAAAATGGGACCTCTGGAACGGCTTTGTCTTCGATGGAATGAGTATGAATCCGATTTCAAACAAGGTTTATTGGATCTCCGTCAAAATGAGGAACTGTTTGATGTGATGCTCATCTCTGGATCAAAGAGTATCAAGGCTCACAAGGTTATTCTTAGTGTATGTTCCCCAAAATCTCGTTCCATAATTGGATTGGCACCCGTACAGACATATCCCCTAATTTATTTCAAAGGGATCAACTTCTATTATTTGGAGTTACTCGTTTCGTTTATGTATTACGGTGAAGTGAATCTTGGCCAAGAGGAACTTGATGATTTCATTTCCATAGCTCAAGATTTTCAAATCAAGGGTCTCTCAAATTATTTTGCACCCCGAAATAGATATGAATCTCAGCCCTCTACCTCCTCCAACTTTTCAACTGATATCACTCCATATCCACCTCATGATTCCCAGGAACTTTACATTGTATCACATAATTTAAAGGAAAAATCTTTTCCTGATATGGAAAAAGAAGAATGTAATATCCTGGATGAGAGCAATACTTTAGAATTGACTCAAAAGGCATATGAGCAAGTGAAAGCAGATAAGAATGCTTTAGAATGCATTTCCTTGGAACAAAATTAAGGTTTGTATTTATTCTATTTACGAACAGAGGTGGGACAAGTCTTAGTAACACTGCAAGTCCTCGAAAAATGAAATATAATTGATAGAGTAATTTCAAAATATGGACTCATTCAAGTGGAGTCCATATTTTGAAATAATTAATTCTCTTCCATTTAATTATTGTTTCTTAATTTTTTTCAATTTCAGACTATGACGAGGCCTTAAATAAAGAAATCATTAAACACTACACAAGTCAAAAAACGGGACGGGGATATCAATGCAAAAAATGTAACTATACGGCTAAACTGCGGTCTCTTTTGCATAATCATGTTGAGGCCAAGCACATTGTTACAAGGGGTTTTATTTGCTCTATCTGCAAGAAAAAATACAAGACAAGACATTGTCTCTATAACCACCAATACAATAAACATAGAGGTCAAAGTGTCGTATTTAAAGGTGTCGAAGTTATCAGATGAAACAGCAAAAATCTTCCCAAAAAAAGTGTCATAAGCTATGAGTTTGTAAAATAAAATATTAAAATATATATATTTATATTATAGAAATAGGTGTAATTGAATTTTAATATATTAATATATTTCAGAGGTCATTAAACTTTTTTTCATATTGCATGGCAGGATTATAAAATAATGACAGGCTGAATACTCATATTAAATATATATTATCTAAATTTTATAATGATCCTCATTTTTTCATATGTATAATGTACATATTAATGTTGTAATTATTTTAAAATTATATACTTTAAAGAATTAATAATTTATTAAATGTCGTACATAGTCAGTTTAATCTTATCTCATTAAATAAGAAGAGGAAGGTGAGGTAAGTTAATACACGTTTTGGTTTTTTATGTCCTCAAACAGTTCCATCTATTTTGGCAATATTTTTGCAACTAGGTAGCCCAAAGGGTTACCAACAAAATGTAAATATGATATTCTTTCTTGTTTTTTCAATATAAAATTGGCAAATGTATCAACTGACCTCAGGGTAGGGGTAAGTAGATACGAATAATTGAATGTCTGATTAAGATAAGAAACAATTAAGAGAAATCAACCTATTTATGAAATGAAAATTATATATTATATTCTAATTTATTCATAATTAGGTATACATCACACCCTGGTAAATAAATACAATGTCATGGTTTGATGAATACAATCATAATTTTATTCAAAATACTTTCCAAATACACACATACATATTTAAATAGTAAATTATCCTTTTTATCCAAATTTTGGTTTTGTTTTTCTGAGAATAATGCATGATACATCGCAACTTCTATTTTTGGATGGACACAGGTAGTGGACATACTTTACGAGAGAATTCAACTATTTTTGACGATTTGCCATTTTGTATTAAAGTACAAGAATTTTCAGACGAGGGGGACAATGAATTTTTAAAACACAAAAGTAAAAAGTGAATTTTCAATTTGGAATGTATTAAAGCTGTTTAAAATGAAATCTCTCTTAAAAAGAGGTGTAGATAACAAAACAATTTATTAGTAGCCATAGACAAATGTATTCTCTACGTCTCGTATCCCTCAAACTGAATATGTTATTAAAAATTAAATTTTTCCAAGTCCTTTAATGAGATGTCAGCTGGAATAGTTTTATAAAATTTTGACTGTTAATAGAGAAGCCCTTAAAGTTTTCCGGAACATACATGTAATATACCAAAGATGTCTGAAAGTTAACAAAGTTTTTTTTTTTAAAGATTATTTTTAAAAAGGTAATCTTGAATGAATTAATGCTATTTACAATTTTTTTTACACAAAGTTGTAGCCTACAAATTTATTAGTAGCTTTATATTAAAATCTGTTTTCTATAATTTGTAACCTACTTAATTTGTCATTACAAAAGAAAATATTGAAAGTGCAATAATGTCTATTTCAGCTAAAAGAATTTGATGAAATTTTGCTATATGATATAGGAAAGCCTAAACTATACTGGATCATATCCTTATTTTACTGGGAATATCTGGAATTTGACCAAAAATTAGCTTATGAAATATATAGAAAAAAATCGATTTTAAATGTGTTAGAGCTGTTGCAACAAAAATAATTTACCCAGAGTTGTAGCTTGGTTTGTGATACATAGTTAGCTCAAAAAATAATAAAAATTAAATTTGACAGAGTATTCATATATATTTAAATACTTTTTTTTTTCAGGGGTGGGGGGGGCTTGGTTTTGGATGTTTTTGAAAATAAAAATAAATTTTTAGAAAATAATTCAAAAAATAATTTTTTTTAGAAAAATATTCCAAAATTAAATTTCACATATCAAATTTTTTCGAAGCACAATTCAAAAATCTACAGAATTTAACAAAAATTTAAATTTTGTGAAAAAATATATCAAATATTAAAATTTTTGGAAAAAAATAAAAATCTATAGGTGTTTACAAAAGAATATATTTTTTTAGAAAGAAACTCAAAAATTAAATTTCAAATATTTTGTAAAAAAAATTTTATAAATAAATTTCATATATTAAATTATTTCCAAAAAAAAATCCAAAAATCCGGAGCAGTTTACAAAAAATTAATTTTTTTGAAACAAAATCACAAATTTTCAATTTGTTAGAACAAATTTTAAAAATCCATAGATATTCGCAAAAAAATAAATTACTATGAAAAAAATTTTAAAAATTAAATTTCAACCATTAAACTTTTTGGGGAAAAAAAAATTAAAATATTAAAATTCCTTAATTTGGGGAGAGATACATCCCCTTCGACCCAACCTTGCTGGCGCTCTTGACAATGATGTTCGAATATAATCAAAGTTTGTAGTGGAAATCCCGATGAATATCTAAATTTATGCAATATAATTTATTTTGATCGATTAGGAACGATAAAAGTAGAATAATGAAAGAAAATGATATTATTATATATCTCCATTTAAAATGTTGGTTTATTGTCTACACTATCGAGATCAGATTGTAAAAAAAAACTGTTATAACATATTTTTAATACATACTAGACTAAGTTTTTTGAGAGATTAAGAAATTAAAATTTAATTCTGAATTCTTGTGGGTATTATTAAACAAAAATATAAAAACACTCACGCAGATTTGTGTTTTGTTTCTTTGCACACTTTAAAAAAATGAGACTATTAGGTTTAGAGTAGTGGATCTATACGTGGCTACAGTGAGACAATTTCAAGAATTCGGGAAGCCCCCGCATCCACTGATGCGATTGACGACTGGAGCAATCTCCTTTCAGTGCTAGTGTACTTCAACAACCTACATCACTCAGAGTGGCGAGATACCAACATGAAAAAAAAAAATTATTTGTGACGGGTTGGGGACCCACTGTGAGATTGAAAAAATTTTCTACTCCGCGGTAGATTAAAAATATTATTTAGTTAGTACCAATGTGTTCCACAAAATAAATAAAACCCATTCATCATTATAAAAATTATAAAGCCATTATTTGTGACGTTAGGCTCTGCATGTCCATCATTGGCTGCAGGTGATCAGGCTCCATTGCTAAGCTTTGATATTTGTACTGCAAAGATATTATGAACTAGGGTTTTAATTCATTGTTTATTTCTTCTTAAATCTAAAGAAAAATACATAACCTTGTCCTTAAAAAAGTTTTACCTTAACTGGAAATTTCCGTGCGCACCCAATCGAATAAACAAAGCCAAAGTTAATCCAGCAATTTACCTCATACGTGTAGGGATACACAGTGAAGTCAATCACTCAAACCAACTACCTCCAGCTTCATGCACAAGCCTTAATGAAGAACTCCTTCAATGCCTCGAGAATGGAAGACTGCAAAGAGTCAAAGAGTAAACAAATTTACTTGAACGTTTATTGGACTCTCTCTCTCAAGGACAATTACACATTAGTCCTAGGGGTTCAGATCCGGCTATCTAGGAATCCACGTATCTTTTGTCCAAAACTTAAGGATCTTAAAATTTTTGGCTGTTCAGGAATAAATTTGTTTACAATAACTTGATTTGGACGAACCACACAACTTAAAATTTTTACCATGAAACCAGATTTTGTTAACATCAATTAATTTTTTTATTTATAGTCTTATTTGTGTTTTTGGGAATGCACCCGGCACTTTCATAAACATAGATCTCAGGGTTGCCAAGATATTGAGGTTAATATGCATAATATCTCGCTAAAGGTATATTTAATTTCTGTATACATTTAGCTAAATTAAAACATTTCCCTTCGTCTCTAAGGAACACTTTTAAAGAACATTTTTAATATAGGAAATCAAATTGAAGAATAAATGGTTAAAGAACACTACCACGAGTTATATACCGAGTGGTAAATTAAAATGTAAACACTTTGAATTTGAAATTTCAACAAGATATAATTTATTAACTAACAATAGGATTTTTTTGCTATTTTTAAAACTATAAATAGATGTGTGTCTGGGTTCTCTTAATCATTATTGTAGCTGCCTTTATCGGCAATGATGGCTATAAGGTGGCGGAAAAAAGGTCTGGCATTGACTGCGGATGTAGTCGTCTGTCATAGCGTCCCAGTGCAAGCTAACAGTGGCTTTGAG
Organism: Lepeophtheirus salmonis; assembly: GCF_016086655.4. Taxonomy (NCBI): domain Eukaryota; kingdom Metazoa; phylum Arthropoda; class Copepoda; order Siphonostomatoida; family Caligidae; genus Lepeophtheirus; species Lepeophtheirus salmonis. Next base: position 22,634,950 of record NC_052139.2, read on the forward strand.
GGCTTTGGTGTTTAGATGACAGACGCTAAATGCCTTTTTTATGACATTTACCCAAAAGGTATAGTCGATGGGGTTGGCATCAGGGCTGCAGGGGCCAAAAGTGTCAGAAAAAAGTTCTACAAATTTAGGCGCTCTCTTGAGTGTCCGTTTTAGTTGTATATTATAATAAGAACTATTGTAGTGGAGTAAGACAAAGATTTTTGTCGTCTTTTCGAAGAGAAATTTGATAACTACGGATTTTGAATGGGAATTTAATTTTGCAGGACTAATATTTTTGTATTAATTGAGTCGGGTTTTCATTGTTTTTGTTATAATTAACATTATCTAATTTAGTAATTCTCTTGCAATCAATTAATATAATTTAATATTAATTAAAAAAACCTCTCATTGTGGAGAAATGTGTGATATAATAACGTTCACAATAAATTGAACAGTTGCTGCGTTTGCTACAATTTTCCACCTTTTGTTTATTCTTATATAATACAATATATGTAGTATGTTCACATTCACAGCAAAGATGTTTGTGAGCAGGGGAAGAACGAGGTTTTGGAGATGAAACTTCTCTTAGGACAAGTCCTACCGGTCCTTAAGACTGTCAGTCCTTCGAACCGTTCCTTAGAATGCTCCCTATAAATGGCAATGATGCATTATAGAGTTTGAATGGGAGAAAATTGTTTATATGTATATTTCACTTAGGGTTGGGGCCACAAACATCGTTTTGGAAAGTCAGCTGTTGACAGTTCTTTTCATCATAGTGAAATATTCAAAATACGTTTACTATGTGGGATGAAACTGAGCTCTACATTGGAGAAAATTCTTGAAATCCGTGCAAAGTCGGACATATGGTTAGTAGCATCTCTTGGAAGAACACTCCCCTTCAGACTTTCAGCCAGATTGGTCCATTTCTTTTTTTTTTGGCATTTTTGGAAAAATAAATAGAAAAAATTTGATTTTTTTTCAATAACTGTAGATTTTTAAATTTTTATTTAAAAAAAAATAATTTTTAGAAAAAAAAAACCCTCTTCAAAAAAAAAAAAAAAGATTCAGCGACGCCCCTGTATTCATAAAATAAAATTGGTCTATTTTCTATTGGTCTAACAACTCTGAATAATGACCCCTAATCCCACTAGTAATCCATAAATATTCTAATAGTTCTATATTTTCATTCTTGATAAACAAATAAAATTTTTTTTAAATAATTGGGTAAACTTAAATTCGTTGATTCTCAGGACTTGAAACTTAATGAATAAATTAACTTCAACGATTTATTTATATTTGTTTAAAACAACTACAACAAATACATATCTTAAAGTACGGGATGGGAACTGAAAAATTATACATTTAGTATATTTGTCTTTAATGCTGGAAAAAAAAATTCTCCTAGATATACGTCATAACCATTTTTATATTACCAGCTATTTCTCAACTTATTTATGTCGTCATTGGTAGAGCACTTACTTTGAATTCTTCTATTAATTCATATTTTTTTTAGCCAAGAATGATGAGGTGGTTTTGGTTGTGTGTGGACGAGCTCAATCCTGCTGTAAGATTAAATTGCCATCAGACAATTAAAAGATATTATTATAATTAATCCTTCAAGCCATTACAATTAGGTTTTAAATTTTAGTTGGAGTATGATCCACGCAATTTAAAATTAAAGCCTTGAATATAAGCATGGATCTGGCTGAAAGTTGGTGTGTGTTCTTCCAAGAGATTCTACTAATTAAACATAACCTCGATACTCACCAGTAGTACCATTTCTCGGACTTTGCCCAGAGTTTTCAAACTACCCTCGTACTTAAATGTTTCAACTCGTTTGTCAAAATTACATGAATCGAACACATGCCTGACATTAACAAATATCCATGTGATATTATATGTTACAAAATCATAATATAGAATTAAAAGAGCTAAAAAAACGAATTAGTAGTTTCTGCCGATATGTTCAGATTACTCCGTCACTGTCGAATCGATATAGGAAATATTGACATCAGTGAAATAAGAAGTAAAGGAAACAAAGAATCACGTTTCTTATTGCGTTAAAATCTGATATTTGAGATAATAATTACTTGAGAGATATAATCATGGATCCATAAAGGGAGCTTTAGGTTCTTTTTGTTTTAATGCATAAATTATACTTTAGAGATACACTACTCAATCTAGTCTCAAATAAGTCTGTCGTAGCGTTCTCCTTGCCTGATCTATATGTGATATCACATGAAAACACGAAAGTTCGAAATTCTTATCATTTTTTATTCTATTTGAGTGTTTTTCTTTGAACATTGAAGAGACTAAATCTTGATCAGTGATTACCATAAAGTATTTTTCAACAGAAAATAACACCACTTACGAATAGCCTCTACGATTGCATTATTTCTTTTCTATAGATGAATGTCTGATTTACTTTTTCACTTTTATTCAAAGTTGGTGAATCGAAGGCTACAGCTCTTCTTTTTGATTTAGAACTACTCCGATTGCAAATTCTGAAGCATCAGTGTCGACTTTCAGTACTTTCAGGAATTTTTTTTTTCGAGAAGGAGAAGTTGTCCCATTTCCCAAATTCAAGGCCTTTATGGACGACTTGTACATTTTGTCCAATACTGTTGACTCAGAACTGGCCATCTAATCAGCGAACCCTGAAATCAGACGTCTCGAGAATGGGCCTCAGTTAACGACCATCACTATCACTGCCCAAACATAAATGTTTTCGTTTATTTTCTAGACCTCTAATGGATGCCTATGACAAAATAAACAAAATTTTGAGGACGTGCCTCCTTTCGTAGGGTAAGCACAACCGATTAATTTATGGGTCCTCCGAAAGGACACAAAATACCTCTAATAGGATGTTACATGGGAGGACATGATCTTTTATTAATATTATTTCAAAGAGATTTTTTGTGAAATTCATATTTTGCTAGGCATTAAATAGTGATTCATTTGGTACACCAGAAAATATATACCTTTGTTCTGAAGACCTGTAGTTTATTTTTCTAATCTTGATGAGATTTAGTGAATGCAATGATGAAGCTTGGATCGTCAGTACCTCCAAAAAGGTTAAGAGCCACTAATCTAACCTGTAGAAACATTAAAAATTTCTTTTTACAAAACCTAACTGCATCGTGCGTAAAGCAAACTTTAAAAAAAAAAAATTAAGACCCCAATACTAAGTTTCACCCCACAACAAGTTCAAATAAAAAAATTATTTTAAGTACCATAATCACAGATTTCTTATTAGAGGGAAGTATATTGATAATTTGTAAATAAAATGAATGTCATGACAGTCAAACTGCTCTCATTCCTACCATTTTTGATATTATCATTATTACCTATATATTTTTTCCCCATCAATACAAGCAGATAATATTTATCATCCGTCACAGTTGTGCAAAATTATACCATAAGTATACTGCACTATTGCTGTGTTGGTCATTATTTAAGACTGAAGACTGCAGTCCCGCCAATTAAGTCCTGGGCCGATCAAGTTCAGTCCTGCATATCACTTATGTGTATGAAAACTTATTAATTTCGGAAGTAAATGGTTTCACTCAACTTTATTTATTCTGGGGGCACCGGAGAAGGCTCTCATTGAACTTGAAAGCACAAAATAAAGAGAACATACTGATACTTTTTCATGTTATGTCCCAATCTTTGGACTTAGACATATCCTAACACAACCAACCGGTAATAAGATTCCCTCACTCATATCCTCCTCAGTGCCCTTCAAGAACCAATGGTAGTTGATTAAACCCATATGCTACTGGAGAAGGAACTGAGTCTCGATGCTAACATTACATAACATAGTTATAACAATTGCCAATGTAATTAATTGAAAAAATCTTGAGTATTGGAAGAAAGCGAGAGTTTGGAATCGAGATCTGATGCGATAAATTAGATTTGAGAAACAGAAACAAATGAAGGTGAACAGAACTAAAAATAATTGTTTTTGGGGCGAAGAACCAACAGAAGTTGACGCAGTATCTTTACTTCTTTCAGTACCTTCGACTTCAACATTAACCTTAATATCCAAGATGTAGAAGAAAGCTTTGTATCTACATCTGCGTTCGTCTCACAAGAAATTAAGGTTTAGGATGATTCAACAAGGATAGTCGAAGAAAAGGAATCATCCAGACATTCAGGATAAAAAAGAGAGCCTACAGTTGAAATGTCTCAATTGGGACAAATTAGGACACTATCAAATCGAATGTTATTTAGGAAAAAACACTAACTACAGGGGACGGGACTTCCTTAACAAAGAGCCGGCAATGGGCAGATGGGAAGTAACAGATAGTTGCCCAGAATGTACATCTCAATAGTGAAACTACTTTGCAAACGATCTCAGCCATTAAAGAAGACTAGTAGAAGTAACTATTTTTATAACAAATATAGGTTCTTCTCGGCTTCAATGCTTAGTCGAGGATTCGACGTAATGAATGAGGAGTATTGGCTCAAAGTGTACTTAGATCAAGAATTGGCACCAACTCACACAATGGTAAAATGATCAAGTAACTATAAGCTAATGGTTATAGGGCAAAAGAATGGAATTTGAGTGAAGAACAATATGAAGTTAACATTTGTAGAACATTTTAAATATTTTCTTTTAGGACAAAAATACACTATCCGAACTGATCATCAAAACCCTGCAATGGTTTATAAAAACGAATGTTCTTTGTAGAATGCCTGATAGATGGCAAGCCACTTGGCTGAATATGAATTTGAAATAGTTTTTAACACGGAAAGGTAACCCCGAACGTAGATGCTTTAAGTTGACAATCTCATAATCAAGGTAGTCGAAGATGAGATCATTATAACATCAAAAGTTGAATAATATTTGGATTTAGTCTACGGTGAAACTATGCAAGTAAACGCAATGACGACTAGAAGTAAACCAAAGACACGAATTAATTTTCATGAGTCCTGCAGATCTGACAAAGTCATAAGGTATTTTAGTGCTGACACTGATATCCGTTAGGGGTTCTGTTCTTCCTATAGTGGATGAAGACTGAAAACAAACCACGGAACTTTAAATATAGGTTGAACACTAGGTTGATTACTCCTTCAAGACATCAGGAATTCCAACAATTAGACATATGTGGAGAGCCACGGATGCAAGGCCAACGGCCTTCTAGTTTAGTCAAAGAATTAAAAAATTGATTTAGATGTATAAAACAAAGCTAATTAATCTCTATATTGCAAAAGAAAATATACCTTTTCAAGTATTGGCAAGAAATCCATTGAAAGCCAAATTGAAGATTCCCTGAATAATTTTGTATATCGAAAAGATTTAACTTAGAAAAACGTATTTAGTAACTAGAGATTTATTAATTCTTTATGTAGCAAAAAAAAAAAAATACTTTTGCATCCCTATCTGTGTGGACAAACTCCTTTTAAGATTAAGGAAGTGATGGAAAGGTTCGATGTGAATGGAACGATTATCTTGAATGGAAAACCACAAATCAAATGTACAACTTTTTTATGAAGTTTTGAGATGAAAAGAATATCCAAATGGTCATGCGCATATTGTAGAGAGTAGTAATGCATTTTTTGTAGAGCTTAAAGCATGCGGGGTATACACAAATTTTTGACAAAAAGAGGCTCAACATTTCTGATGTGCAATCCCTTTCTTTGTAATTGTAACTATCCCTGACATAAAAAAAAATCATTGTAAATTATTTTGTCGTTTGAGCAAATTGTAAACAATTAAAGGATAATCAGTACTTTAAAAAAAATCCTCTAACTTACCTCATGTTAATAATACAAAAAAATTTTACCCATTTTTTTTTTTATTTTATGATCAAATTCTATGTTGTGAAAATTATAAAAAATAAATTTTTCAAGTTTCCCTATTTATAATAAATAAACACATGCAAAAGATAATATATATTATTCATATAATCTAGGACACCTGAGAGCGAGTTAGCTCTTGAACATCATGCTCAGTCATTATGGAACATGGTATGAAATTGAAAAACTCTTTAAACAAGTCTAGTTGGATGATACTACCATAAGCACCTGCGTTTACAACAGGCAATTCTCCAACATATTGTGCAATGTTTAATCAATTATATGTTTGCATAATGCACAAAAATGATATTCTATAGAACCAGCCGTTGGTTTGGCATATTTTCCTTTGAGTGCAATATAAAAGCCTCCTTGCTCAGATGTTAAAGTTAAATTTTCTGGTTTTTCTTACCAAGGATATATTATGCCATTATAATCAGACTAAACAACATTTGTTATGTCCAATCGGCGATAAAGAAAAATACACTCATACTTCATCAAGCTAGGTGTTATATATCGAGAAGAAAAACAGTTCTTTATCGGCTCTGATAAATACCATCTTTGGATTAGACATTGAAAGCAAAGAAGTGATTTTTTCTTCGGTACTCAAAACCAAACTTAATAATGACTATATGTGGCTTCATAAAAGCAACATCAAATTGCTTGGTCTTTTAAGCCCGCCTCTGTTTATACTCTTTAGAAACTTCTCAGTTTCTTCCACATCTGCCCCATTAATACATAACTGGAGATTAATTTCTCCTTATACGAATAAAAATGTTAGACAACAGTATCTTTTGAGTGATTTAATGATGGAATGAGTAGAACATCCCCTTAAATCTCTTAAATAATTTACGAGGTTTTCAATTCCCGAAGTAAATTGAGCAAAATGGGGTTGTTTTTTATAAAATTTCAGAATATTATCATAAAAAAGATAATCCGTATGCTTTATCCATTCAATAGTGTGGTGGTTCAAAACAACAATTGTTAATCATCTAGTAGGTCTGATAACTAACAAAAGGAATATATGTGTCGGAGAATAGTGCCAAATTACATCCCCTCTCATCACGGTAGTATTTGTATCAAGGTTTTGAAAAAAAAAACATACGAGGAATTTATCGAGTGTGGTAAGACGGAGGGGAAGTGTATAACGTAACTACTCTAGCTATAAGTTATTTGCCAGATATTGAGGAAGACAATTTTCTTAAAGAAATTCAAATAGTGGAGAGATGGAGAAACACTCATACTCATCAGAGTTTTACGTGTAATGATCTACCATTATTATGGAATATTAACTGACCAAAATAGACATTTAAATCGTAACCTTCCTAAAATGCAGTGTTCATTTCACATTAAATTTGGAAAAAAATCCCTTCGTTGTATTACTCCTAATATTTTTTTTTTTTTTTTTTTTTCATTATTATCTAAAACTCCAAAAGACTAATTAATTGTCGGTTAAACCAGACGCAAATTCATAAATCATGTTTTATCAATATCATTGTAACGACTCAAGAAATAGTTCCTTTAGACAATATGTTAATAAAAATATTTATCAATCGTATATAAATAGTACAAATATTTTTTTAAATAAGGGATACATTACTGATCCTATTACTCAATGTTGGATGTCAATCATATTTTGATAGATACGGGAGCTAAACGCTTTTTAATTCCATATACTGAATCAATTTATATTAAGAAATTGGGAGTTAAATTTTTAGCTGCAAACAATCATACCGTTTTTGTATTTTTAGACTGTAAATGTAATCTTTTTTTTCTGATTGGAACTCTCCACTTTTGATAATTTTAGCTCTTCCTGCAGTGTGCAATTTTTGTATTTTGTATTGTATTTTTTCTTCCTCAGAGACCATGTTACATTCAACACCAACACTGACATTAGAGACTTGAACTAGAGAAATTTCTACAACTTGAGGGATAATGGCACTCAAATCTAGTTCTCCACTGCAAATAAAAATTCAATGGTTTGTGGATACCCTTTTTCCAAGAGTTTTTTCTCACTCAGAAGTTGCCATTAAGCTTGAAATGTTGGAGTTGCATAAATTTGCCGATGGAACAGATCCTTTCTTAAACAACTTTTGTGATGCTAATCCAAGTAACTCATAACAGAGATCTCTTTCTTAACATCCTTGCCTGAAATAATTGCTCAAGCCCCAGGTACTTCTCAAAAGGATAAAACAAATTGAACAAAGTGGAATTCTTTAATTGGATTTTTTCATTTGAGATACATTTTTGTGAGGGCTGATAAAGAATTATTTTTTTCTTCTGACATGAACAGATCCAATGATTCATGTGACCACGGCTTATGTAACTATATATATTTTTCATATATCTTGTATACAATCTACGATGTCTGAACAAGTTACAGCTTGCATAAGCAAATTATACTTATATTTTCATTTTAAAAAGGATTATTTTTTACAATATGGGTCGTTTTAGTTATCATAAATTAATGTTCATTTTTATCCATTAAAATTACATACTTTAGGAAATTTGTAGTAAAATAGTCAAAAGTTGACATTCTTAATATATCAATCATCCATCCAATAATCAATATTAGATTTATCCTCATCAAAGTAATGTAAATCTTTGATTTAAAATTAATTCTTGGGACGCCAATTATTTTTTGATTTATAAGTTAGTCCCATATGTAGTCTCCTTGACCTCGCAAAAAACGGGCTGTTGTGTTATGGATATAGTATCAACCCTATCTACCAATCAACACTCATGTCTTGGACTAAAGAGATTGGAAAGAGGGACCCATGCAAAATGTCAGCCTCTTAGGTTCAACAGTGTGGCACCTATAAAGGACAAGAATACATTATCTTTATATATAAACCGATATAAAAACGTGTGTAACATTAAAAGAAAAAAAAAAATACAATTAAAAAACCAGACACTGAATGGTGGAAACAAAATATATTTAGCTTCAAACTTTCTACACATGTAGCCATGTCCTTAAATACCATAGTCCAAGGTAGAAAAGGAAAAATCTTTTGACACTGTAAAATCCTATTTTTAGGGTTGAACGTTAAACAATATTACGGTTCGTCGTCCCATAATCCCCAAGCCTGCAACTTACTTTTTTTCGTTTGGCATTTACTTGACATTTTTGAAGTGTCAGATACAGAAATATATTATCCCTTATGGAAAAATACAACCATATGAAAAAATACTAGGTATTATGAATACATTAAAATACAAGTATATAGCTTTACAATATTCAAAACCCCTCCAATGTATTTTCTTTCCCCCTTAACCTTGAGACACACAAAATATGGTGTACATTCGAAACGGCGGCAATAGCTTTTTGACTATCTGTCCCACTAAAAAAGTTTGAAAAGGCATCACTCTGGAGCTTGCACCCATAAGAGTTATCTAAAAGTGAAAGAATGAATCTAAATATCGTATTTGAAAGAGGATATTCCAACAATGCCACATCCCATTATTAATAAAAATGAACTTTATTTATATTAAAAAGACAATTGAAAAAAATAGTTTCAAAGATAAAGTTCATAATAAAATTCCAAATGCCCTTGTTCTTTTTAAATAATTCACTTTTCACCTAATTTGTCATCCGTTTCTCTTCAAAGGAATAGATCTATTTCTCTGAGTGTTTTTTTAGGCTTAATCCTACTGCAACTATCGATACAAATATTATAATCACCAAAAATGTTTTATACAGTGTCTGTATAATATATCTGTGGAACAGAGTATCAAATGCTTTATTAGAGTCGATTGTCAGTAATGTAATATTCCTTTTGACTTGAGTTTGACCTCGGTGTCCACAACCTTGTCTATCACAAGGGCAAATTTATTTGGGCCTTTACGATTTTACCTAACACAATGTCTGTAGTATTTACACAACTGACTTCAACTCATTGATCTGTTTGGAATTGTTCTAAATAAGCGCACAGTTCAGTTTAAACAAGATTTTTTTAATTTTTTAGGTATAAAAAAGCAATTTACAATTTTTCTTAACTATGTTACCAATGTGTTGTTATGCTTCGATTATTTTCAATAAATAGACTTCAATTGTTCATTAGAACTCTCCAATTTATTAATTTACTGTATTCCATAACTTCTTCAATCTGAGGAGGTTGGGTTATGTGAATTTTTACTGCTCAGACACTAACTGATGTCAATCTGTGACTTCTCACTATCTTTACTTCCCTTATGATTTGTGAAGTTTTCGAACATTTCTCTATGAAGTGTCAGTTTTTATTTGGAGCCTCTTGTTCTTCTTCCATCATCATTTTCATAAACTGTCATGGTAGATTCTGGATTTATTACTTCTACATTCTTTTTCAGCTTTTGAATCTGCTCCGTAAGTGCTTGACATAAGTGAATACCACCGGGGACGAGTGACCTTCTTTGATGTTCTTCAGCCTTCATTTGCTTGGAGCTAACAGTTCTTAAAATTTGGAGACACTTATAGAAGGATTTTCTCATAGTCTCGTCTGATGGTACTGATAGCTCTTCCAGCACTACATTTTTAAGCTTTAGATGCTCGGGAACAGACCAGATATTTGAATTACTGAAAGGATAGTATCACGGTTCTCTTGGACAACCTTGATATCTTGTGGAGGTTCGTAAGATTTGACATACCTTTACCAGTATTGAACTTTCCCCAATTCTGAAATCACCTCGGAAGCTGACTTTACCTTCTGCATCTACGAAGAGGCCGCATAAGATTCATCCATGAAGGACTTCAAAATTGAGCCCTGAAGTTTACTTTTATCTGAGAAAGTTTATTTAATTATAAAGAAAGGGTCTCCTCCGCGAAGGAGACTTTGCTCCAATAGAATCGAAAGATTCACGGACGTAATGCGTAGGTATTTTCTTCTTAGATTGTGGAGAATTTCCTACACTTCTATTCGGTCGTACGAAGGACGACGTTTAAGTACAAGAGGCTACCAACAGACACCCTTCCTCAACTTCATAGTATTTGTCTTAATCAAGGACCTCCTAATGGGAATCAAAATTATCCTAAACATGAAGACGAGAATTTTCAAACTAGTTCTCCAACTGTCTCAGTAAATCCTTACAAACTTTGGAGGGGAAATGATTAGAAGAGATAGATGAAACTTCTAAAGAATTTGTCTTGCCTTCTTAATGAGTGTTAGCATGATCAAAAAACTCTCTTAAAGGACAACGACTCAACCATTATCAGAAGACTACAATCGATTAATCTTAATAAAAAGTAAAATAATTAACTCAACTTTATTAAATTTAAAATTTTTATATAGACATTTATATCGTCTTCAGTGTTAATAAATGAATGTCGTCAGAAAAAATATGGAAAATACTGACCATACTATTTCTTCAGTCTAACTGTTGTGTCAGACGAGGTTACATGACACAAGCTGAAAAAAAGAAGACGATCCAAAATGACCACGAAAATGAAAAAAGAGATTGTGGAGGAAGAGGAATTTATACTATTTTTATATATTCTATTATATAACTCAATACATACTACTTTGACGGTTACAATAAAGTCAAGCTATTTATAATAAGAAATACAGGGGTAATACTTTGACTTCATGTATACACAACACATATTTGCAATCAAGAAGAAGGAGGGAAGATAAAGGATAAATAAAAAGATAATTGTGGAGTACTATTGAGGTAGACTGACTTATCTAGCTGTTGCAAGCAAACTGGTCAACAAATCACGCTCAAATTTAGCATCATAATGAAAGACAGTGCTACCGACCTAGAAAAAAAAATTATATCCCTTCACCTCGGTAATTTTAAATAACAATTCCACGTACTTTTTTGATAGAGTGTATGAAGCAAAATCATAATTTAAAATGAACAAAGTGGAGAAAATGAACTGGTAATTTCTGTCGAAAAGTCAGATTACTCATTTGCTGTCGAATAAATATAGGAAATATTGACATTAATGGAATCAAAAGAAAAGGTTATATCAAATAACGTTTCTTATTGCCTTCAAATCGGATTTTTTCGAATCCTTTAACAAACGCACTTGTTTTACTATTATAATATTTTATATTTTAAACCTTTTTAACACGGGTTGGTTATGTAAAATCATATTTTTGTGTAAAAATCTTAACTGATTTACGTGCTCAGTTAAAATTCTCATCCTCTTAACTGTAACAATATTTCCAGCTGTTGAGAAAATTCTTTTAGCAGACACTTGTTACAGAGATGTAACCTACATATTGAGATAGCAATACAATTTTTGTTTCTATAAAATTTTGGACGATGGTTGGCCTCGTCATGGACGAGACGGACTGGGTACGTGACATAATTCAAAGTTTTTCCACAGGAAAGAAACGTAATCCTTATGGGGGAAACGACTATTATTATTAGAAATAACTAAAAATTGAGGAATATATGGAAAAGATATAATAATAGTTTTTGTTGTAGAGTTAAAAAGTTGCAACAAATATGATTGCTTTATATACAATAAAACTAACTTCTACGGTGATACGGCTTAGAGTATTCTTGAAAAAAACTGAATGTGTGGTCCATTCCTGTTCCAGGCTGGCTTTAAGAGATACAACAATTCAAAGTCTGGTTTTTCCTACCTTCGACTCTAGATAGTAGGTACCCTAAAATATAACAATCGAAGAGGTTAAAATCTGGGCTCGAAGGAGGGAAAAACTGTTTTGGTATATTTTTTTGTTAAATTTTCAGTTCAAATTTGAAAAAATATTGATAGTATAGAGCTAGTTTATATCCATTTCTATCAGTGAGGTTAGGGTTACAAATTATGGTGGTGTTTTTTTTTGGTGATTTGAGACAGAAGTAGCCAATATACAAATTAAATGTTCAATTAAAGGACTGTGGCCATCAATTATCTATTCACGTCTTAGGTTCCATCCATCCATTATCAAGAAAAATATTTTATAATTTACCTATTCCATTTTGTTGAATGTGGCGATAGGATCAAATGTATTTCAAATATTCTATAATAAATTATAAAAGATAATTAAAGTTAAATGAATAATAAAATATAATTATTATCATTTCATTGTATTCTTCTTCATTATAATTCATAACTTTTGAGAAAAATAATGTAATAATTTGTTATTTGTTAAATTCGTAAGTGTTATCTTCCAAATAAATATGATATAATTCCCAATTAGAACAAAAAAAAATAATGATAAATTCAGCAAGGCGAGTTAAATTGAGCTTGAAATATAGATGAAGGTGTTTTGGGATTCGTATGTCCTTGGATGTGTAAATAATTTATCAAATTTCTGATTGAATTTATTTCAATGTTGCAGCAACAATTCAAGTCATGTACGTACAAAACATAAACTAGGTGTTCCAGTCTAAAGGAGGAATTCATTGATATTCTTGTTTGAAAAAACATCTCACTTTTTGGGAAGCATCGACACTCATACGCAGCTTGTAGTTTCAACTAAACCACATCTTCAGAGTTCCGGAAGATTAGGAGAAAGTCCATTATGAAATTGAATTATCTCATCTGAGATCCAATCATCTCAGCTATCCTCCTAAGATTACAAGGTTATTAGAAAGTATTCTCAAGAACTTGACAAATAGTTGAACAGACATAACAGTCTCATGCTGAAGGATTTTCTTTATTCTCAATATTAAAGGATTTTGTTAGTTGTTAAAAAGAATCTCAGTAGTAGTAGACAATCACTTATCAAACCCAGCTGTATATTATTTATTCAAAGGAGTTAAAGTATGTCCATGGCTTATACAACTCATAATAGGAAGCAGTATTTCACGTAAAAAAACTTAAGTTAATCACTCATAACTTATGAGTACCAAAAACATAATCAATCAAAGAAGCTCACTAAGTCATTCGCCGTTCTCCATTGAATTAAGTATCTTCTCGTAAGAATAAATATGACGTAACTGCTCACTCGACCATAGAGTATCATAATAAATGAAGGCACAGGTTTAAAAAATGGTTCTTATTTTTATATTGTCCCACACATTCATCGGTAAAATAGCAAATTAAAATCAAGTTCTTAAGTATAACAAAGATTCAGAACCATATTTCGACATAAAAAACCAGATATATAAAAATTCCTTACTTGTCTTTGCACTAATCCTTTATTTATTTCTTTATTATTACAAACTAATTACCTGTAAAGTTATAAAACAATTAAAATCAATATCAATGTAAAATATATTTAAATTGTTGACATAAGTCAAGTTTTTCTGATTTTTCACGTACGTATAAAAGATTTTTTTTTTTTTGCACTCGACACTTTTTTTCCTTCTCCGACTTCTACATAAAGCGGTCCAACTATAGGGTAGAGTCAATCATTATTCAGTGTACCTACATAAGTAGTAGTCGTGTTAGACCAGAACTAACTACAGATCATAGCACCTGGAAGAAAAAAGGAGGAGCTATCGCCGCCCTAAGCAATTGCTCGTAGTGAAAAGAATTCTTACTAAAACAACAAAATGTACAATACATATAACTAAAGGACGCAAAGAAAAGATAAGGTATTAATAAGGTGCGTCGATAAGAAACTTGCAACGCCGTCTGGTTGACGTTAGCTAACAACTTTTTTGATGATGTAACCATGGTGACGACCAAGTGACCAAGTAACCAAGTGACGTCATAGACTTATAAGTGGTTGGGTTTTGTGGTTAAAAATTACCTTATATTGTACAGCATCTCGATCTTTTTTTTTTATTCTCTTTGTTTATTGGCTTAAAAATTTCAGTTGCCGTAAGGTCTATTTTAAAGGTTTGGAAGACAATTTATTTACTAGATTGTGAGCTTGATTTAAATATTTATCATAATTAGCCAATACTTATTCATTGCAATATATTTTTCATAATGGTAACACATTGATCGGTGTATGGTATTGATTGATCAACTTCGACCAAAAAGTTTTTTTTTCTTCTAAAGTTGGCATTAATCTTTCACATAAGAATATTATTTCCAGCTATGTAATTGGAGACCAATAATATGTTGTATATTGACATAAATAAAAATGTTGAATATACCTACATTTAAATCACATTCAAGATGATCTTATGTATTAGTGTTTCATGTAACCTTTGTTATATACAATAAAGGATGTACAGTTGAATAAAGACCATGATAAGAAGATGGCGATGTACATTCATATACAATATATTAAACATCATTCTAGTTTTTTTATATATAGTAAGTATTCTCTGTAACGGAATCATATTTGCACTCCACAACTTTCCGTATTAGATAATTTCAGCTTGTGAGAATTCGAGGTTGCGAAACCAAATATATTTGGCAAATAAATGTACCGATTTTTTTTACATTTTATTTAATTTAATAAAGAAATACATAAGTGCTTATAAATTATAGGATATATATAGATGCCATAAATTACCCATGTTAAACCATTAATCATTTTCTAAGTCCAGTAGAAAAATAAGAACCTATACTGGTTTGCTTAGATTGAAGCTTTTGGTTTATAAAAAGGAATGCCTGGGTATCATACAGTTTGCTAGCTACCTTGATGAAGTCACCCCTTTGATACTCAGGGATATTGTACGACTCATTGGCAGCAGCAATATCTTTAATGCCATCTCCATTACTTCCTTGCTAGATGGGGGCTTCACTGGCTTCTTTTTAATAAGCTCTTCATGGGATTCATCTTTTGATGCTGCACTTGGACCTAACTCTATTGCTGCATTAATGTATTCTATTGGATATTGCTTTGTCACCGCCAAGTATGAATCCACATTTATAATGTCTTGATATGAAAGGTGCACAATGAAAAGATATCGATACACCCAATTACCATAACATCCAATCTAAGTAAAATAATAAAGAAACTCTGCCAAGTTAGGATTAAAATACAAGTGTCTGAGATAAAATTGTAAAATAAATAATATTAGATCAAGCAAGAGTGTTGTATGTATGAAATTGTTAAAATATCTTAACTACATAATGAATTATTCCATAAATGAATTAATTATGTATTCAAATAAATTATTTATTATTGAACAATGACACAGGGACTAAATATCTTTATATTTAGCTTATAAAAGCTTCAACGCAAAAATGTTTCAGACATTTTATCTTCTGTATTACTACAAATGATTTTATGACATCTAAAAGACATCTTTGTCTTTATTTAAGATACCAGGGTTAGACTTCATAACATCAATACAACAACTCAGTTTCAAGTACGAATAGATAAAAATATTTAGAATTTTGTTAGAAAATACATTTTTTTGTTATTGCCATATAGCTTTAAAAAAAAAATCTTCCATGTAAGGTAAATTCAAAAATAGCCTATAAAAATATAATTTATAAATAAATCAATTCAACATTCATAAGAAAGTAGTCTCCATATTTTGTGGGCCTGAAATATAAGCCACACTGTCCTTTGATACCCCGATAATATTAATGGATTAATATGAAGAAAAACATTTCTTCGATTTGGGCAACGGCAAAAAATAAAGATTTACATGGGAAAGGTTCCGTAATAATTTTTTGAATATTAGTACATATCCCACAAGCTCTTTAGTTGTACAATAAAAAAAATCATTTTTATTAATCACTATTTGGACATTCTTTCAATCTCATAACCACTTGTAATAGAGTTTTTACATGAGATGTGTTGTTTTCCATTCGCGATAAGCGTTCCATTTACACCTAACCTCTCAAACACTTCGTGATATCTTAAAAGGAGTCTGTCCAGAGCAATAGGTTATATAATTTAAATTATTGTAGTAAAAAATTGATATTTTTCCAGAATTATACCTATTAAAATGTATATTTATGGTGGTAGGGAATAAGGGATTCGAAGGGATCGTCAGTGAATTGAGAATTTCGGTACCTTATTATTAGAGTATCGTTCCTCAACCTTCTTTTTTTTTTTTGTGATGACACATTTCCAAAGTGTATCAATCAAGTGTTATGTATTACTAATTGTAATTTTATGTTATCTTTTTAGCCTTAATAATAGTCACCCAAGCAATCTTTGGTGCTGACTCAGATCAGGTGGCTGAAGGGTCGCATGAAGTAGTCTGAGACTCCATTTCACAATCAATCATATCTAGTTCTTGAGGGATTTTTCTTTTTAGAAAACGATCCATGAACTGATTACTCGATCCTTGCTCTTTAAGAAACGGTGGATTAGACAGGGAAGTAATTAGATAGTCAACATTTTCACCAATGAAATTGATTCAAGATTATAAAAAAATTTCTTTGAGCACAAAATCCAAAACTTATCTCGGTTTTTTTCTCGGTCGTCAGGTTTAAGAAATATTTGAGATTATAGTAATTCATATATTTTTCACCAGTAAGTCAATCACCAAATTGAAGTACGACCAATAAAACTGATGTAAAAAGGTATTTTATGATAATAAAGTGTTTTTATTGATTATGTATGTTGTTCTGAACTCGACATATTTCCATTTTAGTACTGAAAAATGATGAACAACGACACTCTTCTTGAGGCCATTATAACTTATTCATCATTTATAGTGATAAGGAGTAACATAGCTCATATTATAGAAAAATATTCCATCTTTTATTTTAAAAAAATATCTATTTAAAAATAAAAGTATCCAAGGACTTTAGTTCGATTTGGTATTTTTTTGAGGGACCCCATTTTTTAGGAGGGTTTACAAGCGAAATACAACATTATCTTATATACTTTACAATTTCAATGTCCTCGTAATGACAACATAAAACGTAATAAAAATATACATAACATAATATGTCTCTTTTCACAAATTCAAATAAAATCATTATTAGTTACTAATTAAGTCTATTTTGAATATCAAAATTATATACTCATCATGAATGGATTTCTTCTATCCTGGAATCCCCTTTCCGAATGAAGGAGTCGACTCTACTCTCTTATGAAGTCTTGTAGATTTGTTTTGATGAATTTTCATCCTGTCGTCTCTCATTGAATACGGAGTTCCGAATAAGACTAAGAAAATTTCTTGAGATTGATGATCAAGTTAGAAGTATTTTTCTTTGGTCCAAATTTTTCGAGAACAAAAGAACATGTTAGGCTTTAAAAATTGTCGATGTAAAATTGCATTTAAATTTCACCGTGTTGTATAATTTCGTTAAATGGATATAACTTCTCATTGTTATAGAACAAAATTAACAAATTATTAGTAATATATTTCACATCCAGAGCATTTAATATGAATCGGAAAGTATACGGATCCTCTCATAGTTTAAACAGTTCAATATATTAATCTTTCAATATCAATGGATAGATAGATTTCCATCTAAAAAAAAAAGAGTTTCTGAGAAGGAATGGTATAGTTTTGTCCGTGTCAAGCCCGTACTACATAAAAAATAATGCGATGTCTAGATCAGTGCCGAAAAATATGAAGAATTCTTCAACAAATGTAGGACTATAAATTCCAATGAATTCGGAAATAGATTATTAAAATATAGAAATACACCGCATGAGGGGAATACTCATCTAATGAAATAGTTTAATACCCTTCCTAGATGATTTGGGTTATGTATTTAAATTTTAAAATAACTTTTATAATTTTTTAGAGCATAATTATGAGTCAGATACTATAACTATGGTTTTAATAAATAGTTTATGTTTTCTGGTTTATTCCAAAGAAAAATACATAACCCTTTCCGAAACGTCGACTTCTATTAAATTACAATATATGAATCTTAGTCAAAATGTGGCTTATTTTTTTTCTTTTAAAATAATTAATAATACATTATACCCTCTCCCGAGTCAATGCAAACTCTTCGTCAACTGAGTCTATACTTATTCCTTCTTATCAGACTTGAATATACCTACATTGAACACATGAATTAACTGAATTTGTAATACTGAATACAGAATGTTCATCTATGGTTCAACTAATAACCTATAATCAGATGGTTTATTAGGATAAATCTATTGAAATCATCGAACTCGCTCTACGTTTTATAAAATTTCGAAGGATCTATAAACTAATTACTAAAATATATAATTGTACTTAACTAATGATTTATTTATGTGTATAGAAATAAGTATTAAGTCATTTACATCGATGTAAATTTAATGGGATGTTTGTGTTATCATTCCAAAATTAAAATATACTTTTTTTTATTGTTGAGTAGTGTATTCATTAATTTTGAAACCATTTGCCCGATTGGACTCCTAAATAACTTATAGATTTATATTTCTGTATTCATAAAGTTCCTAATCATGAAAAAATGTTTAGGTCCTTTATTATTTAGTGACTAACAATTGATGAATTTGTCATTGTTAAATTCAGTTTATAATAAATTGAAAATTATAGTTTGATTTTAATATAGTTAGTAATGTTTTTCCTTATTATTATTTAGATAAGATGTTAAATAATTTCTTTATTATTTGATATATATATATATTATGTCTATTCATGTTCCTGTTCTTTATTTTGGTTATATTTTTAAAATAAAATTATATTTGTCTTAAACAATATGTTATTATTTAAAATTTAATATTTTTGGTTAAACTATGATATATTCACTTTGAATCAATTTCTTGTAGGAGTTTATTAAGTTATTTTAGTTTAGGTCTAAGGTAAGGCGAATTAGTGTTGATTTTTAATGAAGTGTCATTCTAATTGTGATATTGACAGGTGTACACAACCCATAAATATTCAAAGGAATCATCACAATTCCGGAAGTAGATAGAGTTCATACAAATTATTGAATCCATGGAATGGGCTAGTTGTGTAATACATCTATTTCGGCAGCAGTATCTATTCTTAAAAAACAGTTGTATATGAATCAAATGACATTGAATCACAACTAAATAAAACTCCAGCGAGAAAGAAACCTGGCTACGGTCCAAATATTGTATTAGAAATGGTGAATAAGACTAGAATAAGTCAAGGGCAGCATGTCATCTGTGACAATTATTTTGGAACTGTTCTTTTGCTGAAAGATCTCGCACGAATGAAAATTGCTTGCACTGAAGCTCTTCGTGAAGACCGTTTGGGAGGAGCTCCAGTCCTATCAATGCAAGAACAAGAAAGCTCATAGGTCAATGGAAGATGCATTTATAGGTTTTGGGTCGTATGTGAAATGTAAATATAATAAAGTAGTAAGTATAGCTTCGACCCAGATGAGGGATCAACCTTTGCAGAATGTGAAACGGTGGGATAGGAAGCAGAAAAAGCTTGAATTATAAATGCCCAAGTCGTCAATGCTTAACGTTTCAGCAGACGAAAGAACACTAATGTGAGCCTTCGGAATTTTATTTTAAATTTAGTTATTGCAGTGCTGAAAACACTGGACTGCAAGATGAATGTATACTAGAAGTAAATGGAAAGACTGTAAAGGCTGCATACCTCATATATACAAGAAGCACAAAATTCCTTTGCACCCAGAATGAACGGAACGTTATCACACGAAAGAGTAAATGCTCCAGTATCATATTATGTTAATTTATAACATAATATAAAGGATATATATATTTTTTTTTTTTTTAATTCATTATTATGTAGTAAATTTAATTTTTGTTATCTTCTACCGAGTGGGAAAATAGGTATGGGCTTGAGCAGTATTTCTTTAGTTATAAGTAACTTTTGAAATTTTAATTTTTTTGAATGTATTTTATTACAACTATGAGACAAACAAAGAACACAATTAACTCAAAATTTGAAGTACATAGTTGTCAACATTTACGGGTTAAAGGTAAGAGTAATTAATGATGGAAGAAGGTATAGAAGTTGGACTATAATGGAAGTCAGGGGTAATGACCAATACACAGTGGAGGTTGATGGATCTAATAGATTCACTAAAAGGAATAGACGTTTCCACCGTCCATTTGATGATCCATTAAGGACTCTGAATAACGAAAATGAAGATATTTTTGTAGATGAACAAGGAATCAAAGATATTGAAAAACTTCAACATTTACGGAACCAAGACAATCGTCCAGAAAAAGCAAAAAAGGATAGAATATGATCCCAGTTCGTGAAAATAGTTATCATATTGTTTAATATATAGCTAATAATAATACAATATCAGGGAAGGAAAAAAGAAGTGTCAAAGGTTGCGTGGTAATAAATTAGAAACATTGCGTGTGAAAAACCTATTATAATTTGAATAATGAGTAGAAAATATGTAGTTTTATCTTTTATAGACATTACGGACTTTTTCATATTTGGAAGTGTATCTGTTTCATTATGAATATATATAATTCCAAATTTATTTTTCAGCAAAAAAACCTCTTGATATTAGGAAGATTTTCATTCAAAGCGGATAGAGACGGTAAATCTAGATATTTACATCGAACTTCTGTATAAGAAAGTGCTACCTTAATAAGAGAAAATTTTTGGGGCATGCTTTCACTCAAGACAGAGCTCCGTGTCATCGGGTCGCTAAAACCCAAGTCTTCCTGAGAGATAATTTTACTGACTTTTGGGACCTCAAGAATAGCTGCCTTCTCCTTCTCTTCAGACGTGAACATCTTGGACTACTCTATCTAGGCGTGTCCATAAGAGAGGGTGTGTGAAGCTTCCATCAAGAAAGAGGGGGCCTAACTCGAGTTCGACTATATAGTCAAGGTCTATAAAGAATTGAGACCTTTTAATGAGACAATCACTAGAGCTGAGGGCTCCATTATAGAGTAATAGTTGTGCCAAACACTATTTCTAAATGATTTTATTAAGTAAATGTCCTCATGAAATCCGTTGTTTAAATTTTACTGTTGACAAATTGAAAAAAATAAAATGTGTACTATTAGATAAGATCAACCCTGCACATAATATAAACTAATATACATATTAGTTTATATTGAGTTTTCTTGAAAATAGTAATTATGATATTTTGAGAAATATAATTATTAATAAGATTACTACACTAACATAGATTTATCTATGACATCAAAGTTTTAGAAATCAATGTACGGCTTTTATATTGAATTGGAAATTATATTGTTGAGACCCATTAACTTATGCTTATTTGATTTTTTTTTTTTTTTTTTTTTTTTAAATGATTTCAATCCATGCGTTGAAGATATTAATTGTGCAGGATTCCGAGGGATTTTGATCATTTCCTGGTATTGTAACGTCAACGATTTTTTGAACCATCAATTCATCAAACTGCTCATATGGTTGATCTATAAAAACGTTTGTTTCATGTGAATATAACAATTCTTGGTCTAAGCGATGTTAGATCTATTTTTATCCAGGTCTTCCCTTATTATATTTCTATTTGTTGGGGGTTTCCAATTTTGTTCTTGTAATCGAAAAGAGTTAGAACTGCGTTGTTAGTCAATAGCCATCGTCCTTCTACAGATCGACGACGAAACATATTCCCTTCAAAGTGAGCCTTAATTTATTATTTAACATGAATTCTTACGTCGCAAATTCTTGAACTATCCGTTGGAGTCCACTTGGGACGTCTAACATCTCTAATTCACAACTTTCTCCGATCCTTGTCCTTTGCAAAGGAAAACATTCTTTGAGGAGTAGAACCTAAAACAATTTTATGGGTTTTAGACATATTATTGTAATTAAAGCAACAACACATCACTATTATGATAATTTGATAATATAAATACCAATGGAATATAATATCAACTGTATGAATTTGAATAAGTGAACGAATCAAATAAACAATTTTGTATAATATTTATTTGAATTTATTGGATATTTTAATGAACTGTGCACGTATTGCATTTTCGAAAAATTACATAAATGTATTTGTAGTAGTGTTGTGTTGGTGAATAAAAAAGGCTTTATGTTGTAGCTGTGCTGGGCAAACTTTTACAACTCATAGGGTAATCAATTGAGCTATCATGCTGTTTTGATTTTTTGTGAAATACCCTTATAAAAATTAAAAATATATCTAAATATACTATTTCATCATGTTACATTTGTGTTTTGAGTTGGCTTGTCTTGATTCCATAAAAACTACGTTTTTCGTAATTTAGTCATAAAGTTTTAGGTCCCCACTTTTTAGAAGTTGGCACATATTTATTGTCGCTTCTTTTTAGTTTCATTTAAAGACTTATTCATGAAAATTTCTAAAATTAGTTGATATCACTGAACTTCTTAGGCTCTCAGCTTTCAAATGATATATTCAATTGCAATATAGATGTCAATAAAAACAAAAGAAAGACAACAGATGGTTAATTTCATGGTAATGCAATGGTCAAATAATGGGATTCCTTCTGTTCAAAGCAATAATTCTACAACAATGTTTTGACAGATACAGAGCATTACCATCACATGTGGATCATGCTAGATATCACCTGTTGTAGGCTTGGGCAATTTTAAATATATTTTCGAATATATGATTTAAAAAATAAAACAACTTTTTGGCATTATACGGCCCAGTCCGTTTCTGAATTAGAGATTTTGCCAAAATTTGTCTTGGTAGCTGTAGATACGATCTCAAACCAAGTCAAAGTCTTGAAATTTCACGCTTGAGCTACCTCTAAATATTTTTCAAAAATATTCTATGTCAGCCAATGATGTGTATAGACTAAAATAAACAATTTAAGATCCTAAGAACCTCATATTTCGAACATTTAAAAAATAACGTGTATTCGAGAAGGTTGGCATCGAGCCTGTATGGGGGTTGTTTTATTGCTTCTTTCAAAAGTGGTCTCTCCACCCTCATCAGACTCTCCCTATACACTTTTTTATAGCTCTATGGGTCTTTATAAAGCTGAGGAATTATCTTGGGCTGTTTTCTTTAACTCCTGGTCCATTTTGGGAGTCTTTTTTCGTCTCTAACGTTTAGGACGTGTTGTCTTTGAAAACAGTGGTCCTGGAGACACCCAACTGCTTAGAGTGCACAATTGAAAATTTGTTGATCACGTTCAAATGTCATTTATGTCAACTTGTACTTCAGCTTTCTAGCTGAAATAAGACAAATTAATTATGGCTTATATAACGAAATATGAATTAATTTCAATCACATAACCTTAATTAATTATTGAATTATAAATCTTTCAAATTTTAATGGGCCACCCGGTACCCCTAACTTTCCACCTATAAATTTAAAGGATGGAATAAAAGCCTACAGAATATCAATACACTTAGACACTACTGACCTCCAATACGTTAATTTTCATATTCTTATTCACTTCAATAATATCTACTGATTAGATTTATTGAGAATTTTATTCCCATTGCTGTAATATTATTTCTTGGTGATTTGTTATTGTTATGAAGAACTTCATAACGCCCTTCACGTAGAAGCCCTTGTCCCAATCTGCGAAACGGGTAGTCAACCAATTTTCACATGCCTCTATTGAGTCCAAATTTTTATCCCTAATTCACTTCCTTCGAGACCTCCGTACTCTATACGCAATAATTCACTACTGAATCAGCCAATCATAATACAGTCATAAAAGTTTTGAATTAATTATTATAATCTTTAATTACATGGTAAGCATTTTCGAAAAATTACATAAATGTATTTGTAGTAGTGTTGTGTTGGTGAATAAAAAAGGCAAAATCGATCCCTTGTGACGTCAATACAATAACTTAATTTGATTTTTTCTTTGCAGGCTTTGTGCAATAATCTTTATAGATATTTCATATAAATTAGTTGCTCAATAAACCATCTATATTTTTATGAACCCCGGTTATGAGTACTGGTCCCAAAGACTGACTGTCATAAGAACCTATAATACTGGTCCTAACACTGGACTGGACTGTACCCAATAAATAAGAACCGACACAACACTAATTTGTAATATACACTCACATCTTTTATTGTATGATCAGATATGACCAAGAACACTATCCAACAAAATCACATTTATCCTAATGCACAAGAATATACATATGCTCAAATTAGTACACTTTGATCCCCTAATTCCAAATATGCCTATATTTTTCTTTTAGTAGCCCTGTGGCCTTAAGTCAAAAGCCATACATTTTTTGTTATTTTTAAGACTCAAAGCTGTTTCAAGCCCTCGGTGTTGAAGATAGAGATAAATTATATTAATAATAAAATAACAAAAATGTATGGTCTTTTTCTACCATTTTTGATGTTGGACAGATTAATGAACCAGATATACTTAACTTAATAAAATATTGGGAAACACGAACCTACTTTTGCATCTACCTAAAACGTAAATAATGATGATTTTCAAATATTTTTATTTTGTAGGGAGGATTTTTTTTATCATTTTCACTCGTCGTAAATTATATAGATCAATCAATCTCTCAAATTTTATATTTAAGGACTCGAGGGAACCATACAATGGAAAAGAAATTAAGTAATTCCTACTCTTAACTCTGAACATGCCTACACAAAGTTTCTTTCAACTGAGACGGCTCTGTCACAAGCGACAGACATAATCAAAAAGTATATTAACAAACAACATTGTACACATGCTGTCAGTCTTGACTATGTACACTGGTGTGGTTGACTATATGCAATTTCACTCATCAGATACAGCAATAGCAAAACTTTGAATACAAGTGAACATCAGATCCTGGAGTAACAGCCTCCTCAGACTATAAGCAGTTACAGCTCAGCTAAAAAGTGAAAAAACCTCCGTCAATCCAAAGCTAGGCAGTCCTCCTTCTATCACTAGTTGTCTGGAATAATCATGAAAAATCTTTAAAAGAAATTTCGAAAGGGAGCATATACCACTTTAGCATAGGCAGATGATATTTTTCATCTTAATTAGGAAATAACAACCTCATACCCTTGTAACAGAGCTGTAAATATTAATTAAAACAGTTCTTAAATGAGTAAAACGAATGTACTCACCTTTAACCCAGTCAAATATGAGGTTCTAGTCTTCTCAAAGGCCTATAAACTCAGATCTCTCGATTGAAAATGAGAATCAAAAAGCAATGGAGCATCTAGTTGTGATTTTCGATCATGGACTCACTTGGACAGAACACCTTGAAAAAAAAGCTGCCAGACGTACTCGTATATCGAACATTTCCAAAGCCATCAAAGGACAAAAGTGGGTGTTAACTTCAGATCAAGCTCTCTGAGCTCATATGAATGTCTTATATGGAGTCATACCAGTAACTCCACAAAGATGGTGTATGAAAACTAAATAAACATACAAAAGAAAGGTAATCCGTGGAATTACCCGTACTCTTTGATCAACGCCGACAGCAGGAACGCAGCCTATTTTGGAATCAACTCCCAAAGATATATACCTGAAAGCAAATGCAAGCTACACAAAGAAGAAAATACATGACTTCTTCTATGAAGTTTGGAAAATAAATACAGAAGAAATGAAGACATGAAATATACAAATGTCAATTGTCATGCTAAAAGAAGTGATATCAATTTTGGACGTAGAAGTATGAGAGTATGCTTAAATCTTACACCGGCGATGGGCCTTTTTTGTCCCAACTTGCCTCATCAATAGATGTCCTGCTCTCTCATAATAGGGACATTAAACCATGCAAAAAGAAGTCTAAGAGTATTTGTTTCTAAAAATTTTTAAAATGTAGAATGATTGAAAAAAGTTATTGATGAATAAATTTAACATCAAACAGGTTTAAGCAACTGATGTGGTAGTGCATGTACACCTTTTGTGGTCTTGTTCATTACCTTGTGTTGTATCGTTTTATTATAGTACCTGTACGTATAATATGCTCAACAGAAATAAATTAATTAACTAACTAAATAAAAATATAATATGTTTATAATATATTTTATCTTACTGTGTAAATAATTCTAATGATCACTATCTTTATACTGATTATACTCCAGGGCGTGTTCATGTAATTTAATTGATAAAAATTTGCAAAATTTTATCTTTCAATATTTGTATTAACACAACAATGTGTAGCCTTCATCATTGGATTAAATGACGTAGTCTAAATCCTAAGCATATTTAGCTGGGGAGTTTGTGTCGTTGGGGTTGGTTGGCTAACCAGGTGTTTTATTCTCCAAACCTGTTATCATTTTCTTTCATTTTTGAGCAGAGAATATTTTCATTACAACATCAAAGTCGAAATATCATAGCTTATATTATAGAAAAATATTCAATATATAAATTAAACAAATACCTATTGGTGAAATATGGTACTAGGAAAATTACCTGGTTGAAAATTACCAGTGGAAGATTGCACGTATTTTGTTCAGGTGTGAGATATATGCAATTTCCTTGCATTTTTTTAAATTCAACCCAATCTTCTAAAAAAATTAATCAAGAGGATTGGAAGGAGGGAGGGAAGAATAAACTATGGTTGAGTACCCTTTACTATCGGGTTGCCACGGGAATAGAGAGAGATTTAAAAATCCAACCACAATTCAACCAATACCTACAAGGAACCCCTCTAATACCAAAAAATAGTTTCAAGGCCTTAGATTGCGTGGAGTACTTGGGGGACCTCTGGATTCTTAAAAACCCCCACCAAAGCATCACATACATCCAAAGAACCGCCTAATACTAAAGAACGGAGAGTATTTAATCATATTTTAAGAGGATTGATCACTCTTCATAAAGTTTGAACAAAATACGGACAATTTTCCCACGGGCAATTTTCCTAACTGGCAAAAAAGTACGCCGAGCAACCGTCACTATAGCTGTAAACTCTGACCTATGGATCAAGTCATACCACTTCTTACCATAGACATATCCTTACAGACAAAATGAAAGCCACTTATGCTGCTCATAGAAGAAAATTTCTGATCGATTAGAAGTCTATTGTTAACTGAATTATCATTTATTAAGATGAGAAATAATGGATTTACGATAGATCCCACAACATCCAGAACAAAAGATGATTGCCGAGAGAGAGCTAATGTCCCACGTCTTTCAAACAAAGTTTTTGGGGCAGCAACGGCAGTGGCATACCCCAACATCTTATTTCAGCCCAAGGAGAGGGGACGTACCGAGAGTTACTGCCCCAGTCTGATCAAGTGACACCTTGGACGAAAGCTTAGGCCAATGTGTCTAGTTTCTATTTCAACTCGGCTCCCTTTTACATGGTCTAAAAGACCCAAAACTTGTAGAAAGAATAGAAGGTGCCATTATTGGGCTCCAGACTAGACCTCTAACTTTTGTGTTATAAATACAATTTGTTTCTTCTTTTTGTGGAAGTTGAAAAAGAATGTCTCTTCTAATTCAAGCAACAACATCAACTCCTGAAATGCTACCAAACTTACTGGAACGAATGATCCCCAATGGGTGTTCTTAAGGTCTCAAAAACCATAAGGCCCTGTTTCGAACGAATGATTGGTGGACACACTTAATGATTTTTTTCTATTGTATTGAACCAGGAAATAAAATTTCAAACCTCTACACAGGATGCAGTTAGAAGTGGTTTGGATTTACCTGAACAACTCCGTCCTTTGACAAATTATCATCAAGTTAAATCATCACATAATTTTTATAACCCTTGTGAAGGCGCCGCAAATGGCACTATTTGAAGTAGTCATAAATGATTGACATTAAAGAAATGAAAAATTGACATATTTTATAGTTGAAAGGCGGAATATCGGGGTCAATTTCAACTTCTTAAATCAAATAAAGGCTCTAAACTATAGTTCAATCTCTTGAGCATCTTAACTCATCCCATTTATTTGAATAATAAGCCTATAATAAACATAAATATCTCAATGAAATATTGGGTTGTATGTAAATGAATATATTTTTTCCTTTTCTGGATTTGTGCCCAAGATTGTTTTTAACCTGGTACACCGCACATGTACTGTATTTTATCATCCAAAATAGAGTATCCAATTTCTAATTTCTTTTGTCAAATGAGATTTTGTTTATAGAACTGAATTATAACAAAAACTGAATTTAATGTTTATTGTCAATACTTGATTAAATAATTAAGTATTATTATATTTCTCTACTTTGTTAGTATTTCATAATGACTCAAGCTAAAAGGTGGTTGATATATTCGTAGATGTGAATTTTAGCTTTCTATTCAATTTATTCATCATTTTTAGTGTTTTTTATATATCATTTATGTTATTTATTATTTTGTTTTTTTTATCTTTCGTCCGCTTTTTTGGGCAAACGCGGGGATTTAGAGAATAGATATTTGTTTGTTATATAGTTGTTCAAACTTGTACCAGTTTAGAAAAGTATAAAATCAATTGAGGAACTTGTTGTCCAAAAATTTGAAAAAGGCAGGGAGGGATTAACTAACAATTTCTCGAAATGGCAAATTGATCCTTGCGACGTTCATTCTCAAGGTTCAGAGGGAATAACATGTGGCAGAAGGACTTGGATCTCTATCAAACTTCGAAAAAAGTCTCAAATAGCTCCAATATACTTCTTGACAACTTCATCTCGCAAGACTTTTGTCCTTCAAACTTGCCCAATCTAAATCCAATTTTTTTTTTTTGTGTGTGTGGTAAACAAAGTCCCTGTAACACTAAAGTTATTTGTCAGAAGAAGGAATTCCAGGATTTGTCAAGGGACCCTGTAGTGAAGGCCCTCTACCGCTTTTGGCTTACAAACGAGGCTTTAATTGTGGATGGAGAGATTTTATTAAATAAAATAAATCAGAATTCATCAAGCTTTCAGAATCTTGTTGTATTATTTTAGTATAAAAACAAGTTTTTGAGAAAATTGCATTTATAAAAAATATCAAGATTTCACACCCTGTAATACTTGAAGTGTTGATTTTGAATCCATAGGCCCCAAATAAGGTAGGTGTCGTTTGTAGTACTGGGGCAGTCTGTATTTATTTTGTCCAATCCAGTTCAGTCTTATGAAATGATAAGACCAGTAGTACGCCTTCGGACTCTCAGTACTAGAACCTATTTATAAATAAAAGAAGTAAAGTTGATTGACGTCATCAATGACCGAACTTAATATGTTTGAGAGCTCATGACAACTAACTTTTTATCTCCTCTCAACCTTGACCGTCAAAATGTAACTTAAATTTGTTTTAAATTTAAAAAGAATCAAAAATACATTGCTATTTTAATAACATTTAAATTTTGTGGGAAAAAAATCCATAATTAAATATCAAATATCCTTAATTTTGGAGGCAAAAGGAAGAGGAGAGTACTATGTTATTTAAAGTCGAGCTTATCAATTTCTTAGGTTCCAGAGTTTTCATAAGATCCTTCTATTTCACTAAGAGTTTAATCCAAGGTAATAAAAATACAAGGTTAGACCATCATGGAATTGGGCTTGCTATAATTTTTAATATGATGTATTATCGTACCAACTACTGGGGAAGACAGACAGTTTTTGACGTAAACTGCAACGAAACATATTTTATGATGTCACTATTGCTAGAAATTTTCAATTTCAAATATCTTACCGACGGCTAGACAAGACAGACAAATTTTGATGAAACGCGACATATTGTATGATGTAACTATTAAAAAGCGTGGTAAAAGTCAAACATTAGTTGTATCCACGTAATGGTACAACCTTGTATTTATATGGAACCTGAGTTTAATCAGGACAAATTAAGGATTTGTCCATTTTATGGAGTAATAATATTAACTTGGAGCCTCCAAAATGTAATATCCATCAATGACTATGCAATTTATAATGTAGGAATGTTTAACAATAATTATAAATTCATTTTCCTTTTAAACCTTTTTTATCTGATATATAATGGTAAAAAAGAGATTTTGATACAGAAATCATGTCTCTAATTTCAAAATGATGGAAGTTATGGCCAATTTATAATGGGATTTTCATTTATTTTTTTCTCTTCCCTTCTGTTGATGTTATAACTTACACCAAAATCGGTGATCTAATATGACATTTCAATAAAACAACACAACTTTCTTAAACATCAGGAATATTCAATGAAATTTTCAGGAATTAAAGAATATAATATTGTGCAAAACAAGCTCTTTTTAAATACCTGCAATTGAAAAAAATAATTAATAATATGTCAAAGTACATTCATATAGCACAGTAATAAGGATAGAAGATGCTAATTTTGGGTTGAAATAAATGTATTTTGCATCAAGAAATTGATTAAAAACTTTACAAAGAAATGTTTTAGTGTCCATTAGAACTTCTATTTGATTCATTATACCCCATCTGTTTTAATGAAGACTATTTTTAAATAATTTATTTATGAGCAAATGTTGCATTTAAACCTATTGAAATTTTTTGAAACTGTGTGAAATATTAAAAATTTATCTACGTTAAATATGAATGACTTCAAATTAATTTTCCTTGTCTAAGTAAAAAATAAAGCATTTCTGATGGGATTCTCAAAACACTTCGGGGGTCAGCTCACGCCTACTTAATTTTTTTTTCGCACCCCAAATCACTATTGTTTAACATACCTATATAATTAAAACTGAATCGGCTCTAAACAATATCATTTACGTTTGTGAATTATGGATTTTTTTTTTTTTTTTTGCAGAGGGCTTTTTGTTAAGTATCAAAGTGTAACATTACTTTTATTTTTTGATAGACTACCAAGGATGACTTTTTTTTGTTTCTTACAAAGTACTTTTGGTAAGCATATTTATCACAATATTTTTGTATGGTTTTTTTTTTATACTCATAAGAATCAACAATGATTCCGAAATGGGCTTGCAAGATAAAATAAAGGAGGAATCGAGTCCTTTAACCAAAAGATTTAACCATAATTCAAATTTTGGTGATGAAGCACAAATAAACAATGTATTAAGTCCACATAATCATTTTAAATCCTGAGTTCAGGAGGGAATTCGAATTGTCATAGGTATTCCATCTGAGAAGGAGTGAAAACTATTTATTTCAAACACTGAAGACACTATTTAAGGATAAGGTCAGTTAATAAATTTTATAAAAGTTTTGTTAATATTTTAATAATCTGTATATACATATATATAAAATAGATTTTGTGAGTGAGTCCTCACTGTTGAATCTATAAGACTGGCCCTTCTTACGCTAATATCCAAATACTTATGTTATACCCAATACACAAAAACCGGTTTTTTTAGGCTCAAAAAGAACAGATCTATAAAACAATAAGTGACTGGTTTCTCAAAACACAGCTTTAAGAACAGAGGCCATACTGTTCATAGTCAACTACTTTGAGGACGGTCTTTGACACTATATCTCTCTTTGTGTCCGTCTATAGTGTATTTTATGAAGGTTCTGCTCGTGTTCATGGTATGTAAGCTATGGTTGTAGGAGTATGTCTCAGTCCTTACATTGAAAAACAAAAGACTCCAATATATCAAAGAAAGTTAGAAGAGAACAAAGAAGAATCTAAATTTTCTCAAGGGCATCAAAAATACGTGCAAAATTTTGCTATTTTCTGATAATAAAAAAAATTAACGTTAATGCCACTCTGAATCAGCAAAATATTTTCACATATAAACCGTTTTTTCTCTTGTAATCCCTATATTTTATTATTAAATATTGAACTTAATCCTCTGTTAATTAACTTGGATATTTTACACCCCGTGATTTATATAAATACTTCTTATTCCTTTGAATCTACAAATTATTTTAGTTTTGCTCTTGTAACATTGAATGAGATTATTCTTGGTTTATCTTGAGTATGCCTTGTTTTTATTTACATGTTTAACAGTGTTCAAACTGTTTAGTGAATGTAATTAAGTGTTTTGCTCAAAAATCGATCCTTTCCCCCCCCCTTTGATATATTGGACTCTTTTGTTTTTCAATGTAAGGACTGACACATACTCCTACAACGATAGCTTCACATTTTTAATATTTCATCTTTTATTTTATATAAATCAAGTAACCTCGTAAAACTGCATGGGAACTAATTTGATTCCCAAAACTCGTATAAAGTAATGGATATTTTATATTTTAAAATAAGAACAACGAATTATTTGTTTTTGACTCATGTTATTAGCATTATTTAAAAAAAAAGGTTTTACTGTTTCTCGATGTTTCATACTAAAACAAGTAGTTTTATCATTTTAGAAGGTGGGAGATAAATACTGTTACAAATTATTAACCTTAAGTAACTCCTAAAAGTATTGCGTATTAAACAACCGATCCATTGTCAACAAAGTTTATTAATAGTATCTTTTGTTTACCGTCCTTCATTTACGAGAATAGAAGGCAAATATGATGCTAAAGATGATGGAAGAGCTACCCAGAGATTTTTATGGGCTTACATATCATGGAAACGAGCAGAACCTTCATAAAATATACTATGGATGGACACAAAGAGAGATATAGTGTCAAAGACCGTCCTCAATGTAGTTGACTACGAACAGTATGGACTACAAAGAACATCAAAATCATACAAGGGAGGATTCGGCTAAGTCCAAAGTGGAGTCTCTGTAAAAGCCCATAGAATCCGTAGGAGCCACACATCAATGAAAAAACTTGTGAAGAAGGATATGAATATATTCACTTACCTGCATCTGAAGAGAAAACTGAAGAAAAAAACTTGTCCGTCTATTAAAATCCAGATAATATACTTCTTTTTTTTTGCAGGGGGAAGGGGGGCATATTTTTTGAATTTTTGAAAAAAAATTCAAAAATTTGAACTCAATAAAATAAAAAATTCTAATTTTAATTTTTTCTAAAAAAAATTAAATATTATATTTTAGGGAGATAAATTTGAGTTTAAATAGGTTAATAGTAATACATAAGAATCGGAATCGCAAAAATAGACATTATTTTCAAGATGGAAAGTCTTTTAACTGCATCACAAATAAAGGATCAAGACAAATGACAGCTGCGAGGAACATTATGTGCATTTCAAAACTTTTTCCAACAATAAATATTTCCTTATTTCAACACATTGGGAGGGAATCTTCTCTATTTGGAAAGGTTCAGAATGCAGTTGGTAATACCTTCAGGGATTAATAAGAGCTGGAAGAGATGTAGCACATCTCCCAAGTATCCATATTTCCAAAAAAATATACTTCTTCATATTTTTTTCCAAAAAAAATTAATTTTTTGTGGGTGAATATGGATTTTTGATTGTTTTTTTTCAACAAATTCCAAATATTGAATTTAATTTTTGAAATTATTTTCCAAAATATACAGCTGAGGATTTATTTAATTATTTTCCAATAAGTTTAATATTTGAATTCTATTTTTCCACCCTCCCCCCTAAAAAAAAAATATATATGTATAAGCCTGCCAAAACCCCGGATTAGAGCAAAGCTAATTCATAAGAATCAAATTCCACGAGGAATAAGGAGGAACCCAATTTTTGATCTCGTAAAGTATTTAATCAACTTGTACAATTTCATTAATATTTGTATTCTTAAATCAACTATTAAAATAATTGTATTTTTTTTTTTAATTAATTATAACTGTTGTTTAATGTACTCTCTTATATGAAGGTAAATGTTTTTGTTTTTTTTATGGAATATTGGGACAAAATAAGACGCGCAGGGTATTTGTTCTTCAAATTATTTTGCCTCAAAGGTATTTCACCGTACTACTCATATAATTAAATGAGGTTTATATGCAAGGTTGTGCCCTTATCTGTCAAGCAGTTCCGATTCTTGAACTGCAAGAGCACGAACCAACAAAGTCAATCGAAACCGCAATATATTGCATTTGATTTTTTTTAACTATTGTCATATGCGACTTAAAGTTTTGGGGGCCTGCTTGAACTTGGGCACTATGTACTAAATTGTACAAGTGAATTTACATGTGTATTGAAGAAATAAATTTCCTTTAGGTGTCATTAATAACCCCCCAAAAAATTTTTGTTGTACAAATTCATTTGCATCCTTGGCAGTACTTTTAAGGTGGTATGCCTGGCGTGTAGCAGTTACTCGCCCCCACACGGTATATATATTTATTATGTTTATTGTAACAATCAAGATTAATAGAAATACAAAGTTATAAAATTGCACTTTTCCGAATGCTGTTTGACTTCCACCACGCTTTTTAATAGTGACGTCATATAAAATAACTGCTACTAAGAGTATAAGTATGTTAGAAAAGAGGGAGTGATCTAATATTTTTTCTCCCCACGTATTACCTTGCTTAAACAGCTAATCGATAAGAAATTATGAGATGTATAGAACAGCATCAATAAATACATCCTTTAATTATAAATTTGATGAATTTCTCTTAAAGATATGCAAAAAAATTAACCCTAATAATGTTTTGTAAAGTTTAAACTACCTTAGTATTGCAAAAATTAACAAAAAAGTTGCAATATTTATCTTTGAATTAGCTTCGACGTTTGGGCAAGAAATTAGAATCTAAAGATTATTTTTTTAACCTGAGGAAGGATTAAACATTTTCCTCTACATTTGTGAAAAAAAATATAAAATTGATAGACATCATCAGTTTTTACGTGATTAAGCAGTTTGTAGAAGCCTACATATAAATAGAGTATACTGGTGTACGCATTTAAAACTAAACACTCCTTTAAATTTTAGGGGTTTTTCCATGTCTATTGGCTTGAGGGCTTGACAAGGGGTTCTCTTGTAGACCTTGTAGGCCAAGATCTTTCTTAACTATCCGGTCCATTGTTCTTCTGCTGACGTTGAGCTCCCTGGAGAGGCCGCTGACAGTGACCTTGCCGCTCTTGTCCTCGACAGACTTTTTCACGGCAGCAACCATTTTGTCCAACCTTAGAGGCTTTGACTTAGATCTTGTGGTCGCCTCAGGAGTCCCTTTGCCTACCACGCTGTAAACGGAGGTGCGGCGGCAGTTCAGAACCTTGGTAATTTCAGTGGGAGTTTTCCCCGCGCGGAAAGTTCCAAAATTGCGACTCGACGTCTCTCCATATTATCGGCCGTTGTTTCAGTGTTGCTACTTAGATTTTGCTGGAGTTTTGTTTATAACTAGTCAAGACCCTTGCCTCAAAGTATAACCCGGTTTCAACTCAATAAAAATACGAATATGTGCATGGAATAAAATTTAAACGAGTGTTCAGTTTTAGACGTGCACACCTGTATATTGAGCTGCAGCTTTTCGTATCACTTTGTTTCAAAAAATCATCTTACTAGTAGACAGATAAAAATATTAAAAAGGCCATACTAAGTTTGAATATTTTCTCATTCATTAGTAAAAAAAAATCAAAGTTGATAGACAAAATATTTTTATGTGATGACGAAGTTTGTAGCCCCTAATATAAAATTGGACTATTTTTTCATCTTAAAATTGGCTTCGACGTTTTGGGCCAAAAATTACTCTTCTAATTAATAAAAAATTAAATAAATCTAAATTAGCTGGAAAATTTTTCTTTTCATTGAATCAGTGTGTTTATGAGATGAAGAGCCCTGATAAATTGTGATATGAGTGTCATGTTTGTCCTATGTGCATTCCTTTGCAGTTACTGAACCTTGTGCAGTTCAAATCTAAGAACGTTTTGGTTCTGCTATTGAAACTACGACAGTACTAAATAAAGAGGGACATAATTTGAGTACGATGATTCTTAACAAACTCTGTTCATCATATTTATTACGCTACTACAAAAAACCAGTTCTTAGAACGTTTGATTAAAAGGGAAAACGCATTTAATTTTCGACCAAGAATCTCCAGATTTCTCAGTGCCAATGACTTTTAATAAATGAGGTATTTATGGGTAGAAACACTCCATACAAAAAGTAAGAGCTCTTTTTGAAATTCTTATTGTGACTTTTTCATACATTGTAGCATACCTAAACAGTAGACTGATATCGCTCTCCTTTACTGTTAATGTCAGTGTACCACTGTTATTCTCTATGACGGCAAATCCTTCCATAGAAGTCGGTACAATTCATCCAATTGAAAAATCTAGCAACCCTGATGATGGTCTAACCTTGTATTTCTATTAACCTTCGTAAAAATCTTAATATATCAGTATAATTATATCTATTACGCACAAGTCGAGAAAATGACGATTGAAAGTGATCGATTAATTTCTATTTGCGCACTTCAAGCAATGTGCGTCTATAAGACCACCGTCTACTCTGTCAGCAAATCTGGAAAAGGAAGAAGTGCTCAGTTTAAAGGCCAAACTGGACCCAGAATGTCAGAAATTTATTATTTCTTATAAAATAAAAAAATTAATGAAAAAATGGAAGAAATGACACACCATTTGAAAAGAAGAACACCAGCACACACTGGAGAAGATTTAACCAGTAATGGTAAAAGAGTAAAAAGAAGAAGAATGTAACCCGTTAATATATTTTATTTAGCAAGAGACGGATTTGGAATCAATCAAACGAAAGTAATTGACTTTGGAGAACATGTACTATTCAAATCCGAATTCACAACAAAAACCCTACAAAATTTAGCGAATGCATGAGAGAATTATTTTGCCTAAGTTTATTAAACTGAAAGAGTTTAACAGAAAAACAAACAGGGCCATCATGGATTCCTAAGAGTTTACTACAAACAAGAATAAGAAAGAATTTAAGATTAAAATAAGAAATGCTGTTGATGTCTTCGATTCCCAATTATTAAAAAATATCTGAAAAATTCGTCGAAGAGTAATCAAAATCGAAAGAGCTATAAGATCAAAATCCATACAAAAACTTGTAACTCAAGATAAATATCTTCAGAGGATTACGAACAATGAATTTCTATTGAAATTCTGAATAGTATTGAAGCTCATTGATTAAGCCTTGTTTCCCGGCTCCCTTTTTTTAATAAACAATATATTTTCCTAATACAGATAAATACATTGAGTTATGAACGATGATGTAAAGAAGTGGATGACGATGACGGGAAAAAAAACATACTTTTTATGACTTTCTATTCAGAGAAGT
This sequence comes from Lepeophtheirus salmonis, assembly GCF_016086655.4. Taxonomy (NCBI): domain Eukaryota; kingdom Metazoa; phylum Arthropoda; class Copepoda; order Siphonostomatoida; family Caligidae; genus Lepeophtheirus; species Lepeophtheirus salmonis. Next base: position 22,672,247 of record NC_052139.2, read on the forward strand.
TTACATGTAAAAAATATATATATTAATAAAAATTCTATTTTATAGTTAATTCCCTAGAACAAAGTCAAACATCTTGAAAAATTGCAATACAACAAAAAAGGTTCCTTTTATAAAACTCGATGTAAATAAATAAACAAAACAAAATCACAAAATACCTAAGAATTTCATAAAAAGAATAAGCAGTAGTTATATATTATTGAAATCAAAGGATAAAACAATGATTATGCTGAAGATCCACCATAGCTTTTAAATTTCATATAATTGTGCATGAAACCAGACAAGAATTTTAAATTTTTTTTTTTGACAATGAGAGATACTAGTGAAATATGTCGTTATGATAGTTCCATGAAGACTGATACGCCCTTGCAATCTTGATGGAGAAGACAGAATATCAGGCTACGGCTACGATCCAAATAGCTCTGATTTCTTTGACATTGATAGGCTAATCATGCTATTACAGCTTAATAGCTTTTGTTTTTATAGAAGGACTTTGAACATTTATGGAGATACCAAATAGAATTAAAAAGGGTTATACATTTTTCTGTAATTCCAGCTAAGTTCAGTGTGATACAATCATTCAAAATATGTAGTGCTGGGTAACTAACAAACGCTTGCAATACAGTGAGGAACGTCTTGCATCAGTCCTTACAGGGAGTATTAAGAAATAAACAATCCCAAGATAATTTGAAATTGGGCAGTAAATCGTTTTCACATCCCTTATTTTAGAACTGGAACTCTTGATCTTCTTTTTCCATGTTTTAGGACAATTCAAACAATTTAAATATCTGGCTGTTGTTCAAGGTTGGAGGAAAAATTCATCTTTAAGTGCCACGGAATTGGAGTGAGATAGATGATTGCAGCACTTTACATTGGGAAGAAAAAATTTCTACTATTGAAAAAGGAACTATGGTCGAAGTCATAAACTGAGATTATATTCTCAGATAACTCTGTCGATTCAAATTTATATAGGTCACCGTCCGTCTTCTTATCCAAATTCGAGAAGACTCCGAAAGAGACATCAGGGTATATGTTTCACTAGATCTACAAGATGAATTAATTGTTTAACGGTATGGTCTACAAAAACTCACAATTATACTTGAATCTTTTCCTTAAGTCATACAAGTCTTTCCTAATATATCTATCATCTGTATGACAGTATCGACAACGGGGGATACTTCTTAAAAAATAAAAATAGGGAAGTACTGAGCATAATTGAAGAATTTGATACTGTTTTTCAATCTTTACCGTTAACTGAAGGGAATTAAGGGTCCTGCTATGCAATATCATATCATATCCGCAACTAACTGAAAAGGCTCTTTTAGAAAAAACCAAATGGCTTAATTGTGTGTTTTATAAGACTTATATCGAAGCCATGAATATAGCTAAATCCCAAATAGGTTGTGGAGTAGCCCAACTATCTCGTATTGTCCAAAAAATTTACTCCAAAATTTTTGTGGATATTTCAAGAAATTCTGCAGCAGAATGAAGAAGAAGTATAAGGAAATGAGAACTGTACATTTGCCTTATGATGGGGACTAATTTGACCAACAAAATTACATCTTTGATCTCTCCAGTTTAGGGCTTAGCTCAGAGAATAATTTGGATGATTACCCCTACATTTAGATATGGATCAACCATTTATATAATTCGGCAAAATTTATAGTTCTTTTTTAGAAATTTAAAGTACCCCTCAATTTTAGAAGAACATGCAATCTCACGGAATAGTTTAACTGTTCATAATTTAAATTTGGAAGAAAAGCTCATCGATGGTCGAATATGATTTCCACTTATTAATCTTCAAAATATTATCAAATCCCATGCCCACGGCACGTTGAGATGGTCCCCCCTAAATTTTGATGCAGCTGGGAATTGACTCTGGGAGATGTATAGTAAGCGTTTGGGCCTCCTTATGATTTGGAAAAGGAAATAGTGTCTTCTCAGGGGGGAATAAATGATGATTAAAAGTTTACCGTACAGTTACAAATCTCCACAGATTGTATTAAATATACTAGGCCCTGCAAGGACTGTGGAAAACTATATAATAACACACCTCATGCGTTTATGGACTGCCCTGCCATCTAAATTCTAAAATATTTTGTATTTATAAAGAGCTGACGAATGGGGAAGAAAAATATGTTAAAGGTCTTGTTCTTTTTGGAATTTCAAAGAAGAAGGTTGGAACTTCTAAGGTAACAAGGACACTGGACTTTACAATTCTGAATTATAAAGTAATCGTCAGCCAGCTAACTAACTATCAGCCTATTCGGGAGCATGAGTTACGAAGTATTATCTTGGCAGCTTCAGCCCACTATGTCTCTCACACAATAAAATTCCTAAATCAGGATGTGAGTCATAGAATTTTGCAGGGAAATAAATCCGGTAACTTCCATCAACTTCATGGAATCATCGAAGTATTTTAAAAAATGTTTTAAGAAATGTTAACAAATATTTACCATGATTGCTAATTTGCATGTTTAATTTTTTTTTCTTTTTTTTTTTTTAAAGATTAATATTTAGAATATTAGTTGAAATTATATCCCGGAGCATTAAGTATAAACTAAAATGTTTATTTATATACTTTTTACGCAATTGCTCCGGTTTATTTATATATATATATTCTATATAATATATCAACCAAATAAAGAATGTTGAAAAAAATATATATATTTGGCTATTTTATTTGAATAACAGCCAATCTCATTGCATATTTTAAAACTACATTGGCCAGTATCTTAACTATCATTCTATTTTTTTTTCTTTTTTAAAGTATTTGCGATCATTACTAATTTCTATCTTATGAATCGATTCATTACTTTATCTTTTAATGAGGACAAAGAGGTATTTGGTCATAGTCTTTAGTTTTGACTTCACTTGCTTTATTAAATTTAATTGTCACAAAGACTCAACCATTATTTTGAAGAGAATTTCAAATTTACTTTATGAATATATGTAAATATAAAATATTTATTAAGACTAAAATAAATTATATCTGTGTTATTACTTATTCTAACTTATTAATACTACGTAGTACGTACAAAAAAGAGTGACGTCATAGGAAAGCGACATCTTTCGAAATAGTATAAAATATATTCACGATACCATTTCCTTAGGTTAATGGTGTTCGATGCTTTACTTGGTTTAATGGTTAACTCTTGGCTACAATGGATGATTATTTAAATGAGATTAATAACATTCATCATAAATGCTATTCTTACGTCACAATTCCATACAGGATATATACTCCATAATAAATGAAAAGAAATAAAGTTTATAAATTATGCTTGAATTGGTGTTCCTTCTTTTCAACATGTTTGGTGTTAAACTTTTATCTCCTCTTTAGTTTTAGGTTCATTTATGGGAAGATACTTACTTCACAAAGGAGACTCATAATTCATTTCTGAAAAGAATATCTACGATTGGTGTTTAAATTCGCATTGAATCGCATGAAGCGCTTAACAACACAATGAAGAACATTTTCATAATTGATTTTTTCTATTAAATTCCTAATATTCTTGTTTTTTCTAGTGCATACTAATATTAATAAAAAAATGTTTAAGAATATTTAAGATAAATAAACATCTAATCAAGTAAGTCTAATTTATTTCAAAAAAATATTGTATTTTAATAAAATGAAGTTTTTCAACATATTATTGATATTTTTCAAATTATCGATTCTTAAATTGTATAATATTCGTGAGGACACTACGAGTCTTGGTTCCTTCTGCAGTCTTAGTTTCTAGATTTCCCAAGTGATAGAGTTTTATACTTGCATAACATCGAGACATTACTTTTATAAGGGAAAATACATGATTAGATTCTGGAGATGAATTCAATATGCATTGAACGACCTAATTTTTATGAAAGCCAATATTTTTCAAAAATACAATACTAATTTTAAGAGTCAGGCTGGAATCTCTCGGCAAATTCCGTTTTGTAACATTTAAAAGTATTTCAGACATCTTTTCAGTTTCTCGACAAACTTCAATTACATCCTTAGAAGGATAGGTTAGTGCTGTTTGATGCTATCCTCCCCAACCTTTTTGTTTTATCAAGGCATAATTGACCCTGAACTCGTTGTCTAGACACCACAAAGATTCAATGCATTTAAAAAAAAAAAATTGTTTTTTACAATTTATTGACATAAATTCGGCAATGTAAGTGATGAACATTTTATTATATTTTTTTATTATGGATCATACGATGAAAGAGCTCTTTTGGAAACTTAGATGTTATATTAGACAGAACTTCTTAACTTAATCCAGAAACCATTTTTTGTTAAACGGTGACATAAATCTTGAGCATTGGTTATCCGCTTCTGAAACCTTCGTTTCCTTTGACAAATAATTTTATTTTTAAAGTCTTTAAATGCGTTGAAAGAAGTTCATTCTTTTGCAAATAATCATAATGTCCCTTTTTGTCACCTCCCCCAAGGATTCCATAGTACTAGGTAGAGTATATGTATGATCAATGACTATATTTACAATTGACCTCTTTTCAATCATGCCTTCAGAATTCCTTTTTATAGTACTGTCTTCTTCATAGGTTATTCACTTTAAGATTCGTTGATGGGACTCTACTATTTTTAAGCACATTGGAAATTCGAAAATTGATGGCACTGCTCCATCAGCAAGCGTGCACTTAACTTTGTGATGGATGATGTCAGAGTCCTTGAATTGCTTAGAACAGATTCTTGACCATTTGGCTGTTTTCCAATCTTGGCAACGGTAGTTTACTATCCATTGTTTTAGAAGCGCTAGATTTTTAGGAAATCTGAAAATAAATGGTTACTTATAATATACATGGAATACTAAATTAACTAATAAGGATGCCAAGACATATGATTGTTTTTCAAAGTTATGAGAATACTTAGGGAAAACAGCTTATTTTCACATTATTGTGGTTGAGTTCACATTTTTTCAATGATTTACTAGCAAGATCATGCTCTAGAGATCTAAAAAAAACCGCCGTTCTTGAAGTACAATTGAATGCAATGCAAGTAGGTACTGAACTCTACAAATAAAATAATATGAATATATCAAGCTCTAATTATATCCACTGTGACAAACTTATCTAATACCAAACTCCTTTTGTAAAAATTCAAAGGTTATAAATTTCTTATTATTAATTTATTAAGATTTTAAGAATATTATTCGTAAAAAAGACTTATGTATGTTGACATAATAACTGAATGTTTTGAGCCTTATGTTTCTTTATTGTTCAATAGCTGAAGACTTCCATAAATTGTCCTCGTCATTCTAAAGAGTAAGCACTCTATACTTTATATCTCTATGTGTGCACCCTACCAATGAATTCTACTAATATCGGGAATTAACCAAGATTCAATCACTTAGCCTCATGGAGGGTGATGTGTATTTTTATGATTAAAAAAAAATGGAAAAACCTAATTGACTTTGTACAATATTATTCCAGTTATATTTCAACAACATCAGAAAATCTATGGGAAGTCTCGTTGTACAATTCTATATATATCTTCTACCAAGACAACATTTTGAACTGAAATGAAAATGTTTTTGATTAAAAAAACTTGGATAGAATATATTTTTCAGGCTAAAATTACTACAGATATTACAATTAAAATTTTTCTACAAGACAATTACAAAAAGTAAAATTGATATTGAGAATTTTATCCGTTAAAGTTAGAAGTCATCCTTTTGGCTAAGTATGTAGAATATATGTAACATAAATCATTAGTAGAGAATTAAGAAAGACAGCGAGGATCGAAGGGTTGAATATTAATTAATGAATTAATATTATATTAGACAGTATTGTGTGCGTGCCAATGTCATTTTTTTACTGAATATTATGAATTAATTTTCCTTATGATGAGTGTAAAGTAAAGTTCACGAATAGAAGTTTATGAAAAAAGAAGGAGTTCAACGTAGATCTTGTTAACTGTAAAGAATATTGAAGAAGGGGATCATGGGATCCCATCAGTAATAAGGATATATTTGTAATGTAATATTACTGCACTAAATATAATTATAGAAGTGTTCTGTAGCTTGTGCCATGCCTTCTACCGCCGCTTGGATACCATGATTGCTGCTAAGGGTGACTACATTAATGATTAATTGAGATCAGACACACGTATATTTATAATAATAATTTTGTAGAAATTATATTGTTCATTGATAAATTATATACTGTTTAATGTTAAAATTCAAATTGTTCAGATTTTAATGGACCCCTCGGTACAACTTTTACTATAAACTTCATAACAAGGAAACTGATAATTTATTTCCATTTATCAATTCTAATATTGACACAAATGTGATTAATTAAATAATAATCAATAATAAAGGAATAAACATTGATATGGATTCATATTCCTAAATTATGATATATTTGAGTTATCAATGACAGGTTTTACAGTTACAGAAATTATGTTACGCAATTCCTTATCAAAAACACATGTTTTGATGGTGTCAGGAAAAAACGAAAACGGAAAAAATGGCAAGAAAAAAAAAAGTGTCCAAATGGTAAAAATGGCAAGATTCTTTTAAACTGATATAATATCTTTCACCAATATAATAAACATATAATAAGAGAAAAGAAAAATATACAAACACGACGTTGGTTCCAATGGAAGGAGTGCTAATCACTTAATTATCAGTTATTAATTGCAATATCATTAGATATGATGGGCTAATCATATTGGACAAGACTCTTGGATTGACGGACAAGCATTTGCAAAATACTAGGCAAGAGCAGCGATTTTCACTTCGTTATGTTCCAGGATGTGTCAGAAGAAGAGGTGGTTGGCTGTGGAGCGACAAACCACTTAGGGGATTTGGGCAGGTAGTCAAAGGTCAAGACGTTGGAGAGTGTGATGAAAACTGTAAAAGCTCAGTACAGTTAGAGCAATCTGAAATTGCAATAGAAGGATGGTCTTAGTCTCTTCATAAACCTTTTTTCTTGCCCAAAGAGAACAAAACAGGCAGCAGTACGTAGTTATCCAAAGGATTGTGAATTCATACTTCCAATGTATCAAGCCAAGTAGGAGAACCATAAAAATTGACTTAAAGTGTATTTTTGTAGTATGATACTATGACATTTGAATATGTAACTACATTTGTAATAAATAATAATGGTCTTTAGTGATATTTATAAAAGAATATGAATATTGTAACTCTATCTATTCATTCATTTCAATTTAGAATGAGAATCCAGCTCCAACTTCATTAACTTGTTAAACAAATATTAATGTAAATTCCTTTTTCAATGTTTAATTCCATCAATTATTTTATTTATTGAATAAATGTAAATACATATTTAATGACGACAGAAACGGCTCTAAAAAAAATTATTCGGCACTCATGTCATTATCTAATTTGCTTAATTTAGGTACGTATAGTTATAGCCAACTCTATGCGAAGGTTTCAGGCCCTCAAAGATTTAAGGTGCTTTGTATTTCTCTTAACTATATTATATTTTAAAAGTTTGGCATTTGTGAAACTGTTGTGTCTATTTAACTCAAGTCTACCTTTTAATTACAGAGAAATACCATATTTTTTATTTCTTTGCTCATGGTGGATATTAGTCCACTTCTGGTGATCATAAATACACTAATATTGTTTCAAAGGCCCTTAAAAAGTTCGTTTTATGAATAAAATATATAGTAATAGTAAATAGTAAAAATTAGTAATTTCAATCGTTATTTTCGGCTTATGGATGTTTAAAAAATGCGTAACTTTCAAATAATCTAGATCATATTCCATGGGGAAAAATCATAAAAGCTACATAAATCAATTTGTGATAAAATGAATATGTTTACTTAGGGTTATCACAGTATGAACATGATAGATTAGTTATCATTTTAATGTTGAAACATATCAAACATAATACACACAAACTATTGGATAAATTAAGCAATACATTTTTAATGTAGAAGTGTTTTTCATATCCTAAGATCGATTTTCATTAATTAAGAACAGAAATACTTCAATGTTCTCTAAGAATTAGTACAAAAGAAAGGATCCGAGATACTTTATCCTCAACAGGAGATGCTTGAATTTCAATTTCTACGGGAAGGATGGCAGATTTAAACTTTATCATAAGAAGGAAAGCAAACCAAGCTAAGCCTCAAAAGAGAAGAGTCGACTCCTTCCTTGGCTGGGGAATCTTGTCCAATATAAATAGTCTATTATGTCTAATGATATTGTAATTCATAACGGAGAATAAATTGATTAGCTCCCCTTCCATTGGAACCACTGTCGTGTTTGTTAATTTTTCTTTTCTCCTATTATATATTATATTGGTGATAGATATTATATCAGTTTAAAAGAATCTTGCCATTTTTTCCCTTGACATTTTTTCCGTTGCCATTTTTCTTCATTTTGATAAATCTTATCTTTCATATACTAAAGAGTATTTATTATGTAGCATTCAATTTTGATATTTTTCTCTCGATCAATAGTACAATCTTTCTTATCAATAATTTTCTGTTTATTACTTTGACTATGATAGAATATGCATTCTTTTTTGATAACACTGCGTGCGATCGTTGTATAACAACGGAATTTGAGGGAATGTAACAGATGTACATGCGTATGAACGATGTTTATAGTTGTTTTGACAATGTTAGATAAAAAATGGCATCGATCAACGAAGTATTTATTTTATAATCGTGGAAATTGCATATTTGCAATCCACGCCGGACACGACAATGTTGAAATTGCAACTACTTTATAAACCTGGACAAGTACTTTACTGGAGTATCAGGAAGGAATTGGAGGAGTCTAGTTATGTTTAATAAGCCGCAACCGCAATGAGTGCTGATCAAAAGATGAGGTCATAACCTCACAGGAATCAAGTTTGCAAGATTTGTAAATTCGTAAAGAGTCATTGAAAGGGTGTCTCAAACTTTTTTTAAGGCTGGCGCCCCCCACCCTCCCATATAAACACATTTCTTCCAAAATGAAAACAACACATTCATGAACTCAACACAAAATATATTTTTGAAAAAATAAATTAAACATAGGTTCTCACAATTTCTGCTTATGTGGATAGGGACTTATTGTAGGGATATTAGTTTCTCCACAACAGGTTGAAACTCACTAAGAAGAAGACATATATCCCTACGTTCGCTAATTATAAACTTGTTCGTTTGCCTTGAAAGAATCAAGACAACTGCACTAAAGGCCCGTTCTACTAAATATGAGGTTGGAATAGCAATAAAATATATCTTCCCCTTCTTCGAAAATACTGGATAGAGGTCAGAGATTATTTTTTGTAGCCAAATAGGCAGAATAATTGAATGATTTTTCATCACCCCTAATGATTATACAACTGTATATTATAAATTGCAAGATATATACATAAAAATGAATTTTATTGCTATAATAAAAAAGTGTTTAAGAAAATCAGTTTTATTTAAAATTTCTAATGGGATGGATGGCACTGGTTTTTTCTGAATAGTTCACTCACATTAGGATCGAGGCTTTTTAGAAATAGTCTCAAATCCCCTGTTTACAATATGCAGCCGATTTCTTTGCTTTGTAAAAAGCTTAGAAACTGCACTAAATCCCCTACAGCTATGCAAGAGGATGGGAAAGAAAGTAAAAGTTTCATTGTCTCCCACAAATCTGGATATATTTTAAGAATTTTTTCCTGCAACCAAAAATCATTGTACGGTTTTTTGAAGAGAGAATTGAATTCAAAATCGTTTTTTACAGCAATTAAATCTTCTTGAATTACAAAATTAGTGTCACTTGAACAACCATCAATGAATGGATTCAGCACAAAGTCTGGTATTTCCATATTTATAATATCTTAGTATCTTTCAATCATAGCATTCTGCAGAGATTTCAAATGATCACAATATGTCAAGAGATCGTCATCTATAGAAGTGTATATGTCATCCACATAGTAGTTAAAGACTTGGAAAATAAGACATATTCTGACGACCAATGTTTTCTCAGAAGAAACACAGGTTTTCTATTAAAGTACAAATTTTAGATTTTGCCTTTATAATATAATCTCCTTATAATTGCAAATTTAAATAATTAATTTTACATCATAAATTAATTAGCTATGCAACATCTGCTTTACATGCCAAGAGATCATAACTCAAATCACTGCATTTCTTTTCCTGTAAAAATTGCACGACTGTGTTGAAAAGACAATGAAATCGTTTTAAACAGGTTCCTTTGGATAACCATCTAACTTCAGTCTGTAGAAGAAGACTGTCAAATTATTGGTTATTATTGCCACACAATTGACAAAATATTTGAAAGAGAATTTAGTAGTTGGCTCCTGATCTTATTTACCAATTGAACAACAACAGTAGTATATCTACTTATATTCGTCATTGTATGTTTGCCATATTTGTTATGATCATTCTCAAGAACTGGCCTCATTATTCAGAGAATTCATACAACAAAATCCTTGGGTTGATTGGACATTAAATATTAACGAAAGTATTAATGAGCACTTGGACCATATCCAAAGTTAACACAGAGATTACAATAAGAGTACGCTAAAAATGATTAAAAATCTGTTACATGGTCATTTGTGGTGCATTCAATAAAGTTTTTATACAGTTTCTTATTTAAAAAGCTTTCAAAGTTTTTATTAGACTGCAGCTTTGGCGTAACTTCCAAATCTTATTAAAATCAACAAAAAATTGAATATGTGGAAGATTTAGTAGAAGTTATCGTCAAAGTATTTACTAAATTCAGTGCTGTATCATCTAAAAAGAGTGGGCGCCCACTAATACAGGTGTATAATTTTTAGACAAATATTTCTGCCCTTTAAAAGGAATAAAGAAGTATTAAATAATCACTTTCAAATTTACTTCTCCTGGAGTTGTACACGTACAAGAATGGTCGTCAAATAGCTCGCAAAATCTTTATGTGAGCTTATTAAAGTATGGAATTTCGTCTAGTGAATTGCCCCTCTTGATTTCTGAAGGATATATGATAAAGAAACAAAAGCTTATCGGAGGAAAGAATTGAATATCGTATGAAAAATGTCGTTCCTTTCATTTCTTATAATGAAAAGAAACAACATTTTTCTAAATCTATAAAAAAATGAAACTAACTTCTCTAACAAAGAATTAATAAATATTGATTTCCCTCAACATAACGATTTCTTGCCTACGTTGACTTCTTCTCTTATACCCGTCACTTTATCCAAAGCTTCTTTATAATTTTTATCTTCACCATGTAATTATTTGGGAGAAGATTCTCCATCTTCATTATCAGCTTGTTTATTACAAGGTGCCACTCTACATTAATTTGTTTGATTCTATTAATTTGTAATCCACATTTTTTTCTATTATTAGACTCAGCATGCTATTTTGATTTGTAAAAGTAACTTATCAACCCATTTTGATCCAGAACAAGGACTCACAGGAATAAGCAACTGATGACTTAAAATCACATGCTAAAAGAAAAGCAAATGTATTTTTCTGATAGAGGGTATGATTTGCACAGTAAATATTTGAAGAAAGAGATAAATAAATGTGGAACTTGTAAAGTTTGCAGGGAAAAATATCTTAAAAATCCTGCAAAAGATTTATATTTTCGAAATACATCTGTAAATGGTTTCTTTTTATGGAAGGAAATTTTTAATAACATGCCATTTGAAAACTATTTCTATGAATTACTTCTACATTACGAATTTTCAACAAATGGCATTTGTTCCCCTCCATACTATCAGTGTGCGCGTTGTTTTTTCTTCATCCACGTATTCTACGTCATTTCTAACTTTTGTTATCATTTTTTCTTCATCGCTTACATATTGTGAAAGACGATATTGCTTGATATGAGGTAGTTTAGAATATTGAAATAGCGCGTAAGCTAGTTCTATTTGAAACAATTAATAAATGGAAAATTACGCCTAAATGTTTTGCTAAAAATATATAAGATCTTAATTTATTCATTAACCCAATAATGGATTAATTGATTTTAATTGTATTATTTTGTATAGGAAATATGAAATGGAAAATAAAATTAAACAATGATAATCGATGAAAATTCATATTTATTTTATATTATGAATTATTTATTTACTTAAGTGAGGTTAATATTTTAAGGAAATTGTATCTATTCGGGATATGATATTTTAGATGAAGGAATTAAACTGCCTAAGGCAAATTTTCCAGGTAATTTTTTCATTCTTATGTTTGTTGGTGTGCAACAATACGAAATTTTGAGTATATATTTATGTTATTTATTGCATAAAATATTACATTTAGCTTTTAAAAATAATAAACCGAAAAGTAATTTATTTGTATTTTGTTTTGTTTTTAAATTTACGTGTGATTATTCAATAATCCAAGAATAATTATATAATGAGATATAAATAAGTAATGCTTATTGAGCATTTAATCAAAGTCAATATTGTTTTATACCAAAAGGGTGATTAGACTTCAATTATATTGTCAATTTAAAAAATATATATGGAAATTAAGACAATCATTTAATAAGAAATATTAAAACAAAATGTACTACATATATTTTATAATAGTTCGCAAAACATAATTTTGTAGATCTAAAACTAAAATACCAACTATTTAATTAATATAATGGTTCATGTTATAGTTGGGTCTAATGGTAGAAAATTCGCTTGAATCATCATCATCATCATAACCATCATCTTTTACCAGAAAACATAAAGATTAATGAAAACTGGATTACAGTATAGCATTATTAAAATTCAAACAGAATATGCTCAATTATTATTATTAAACCATTTATTCCAGATATTCCCAATCTTTGAAATAAATTATGTTATGACTTCATAATGCATGTTGAAGTAATAATGTGACTTATTCAGGTCAGTACATTTGTAGGACCATCTGTAAAACGTAGGGAGGAGGGAGAGTTCACATTCTGAGCCTACAAATTCTCCATACATCAGCATTCAGACCTGTTTGTTAACTCTATTATTAATTTAAAAGTTCAATGAAAAGATAACATTAATAATGACAACTAATTGAACTCAGAGAGTTATGTTTTTGTCGATCTTGTAATAATATTATTGGGCATTAATATACTTGGAATTATAAGATTTAAAAAATTTAAATTCAACTGTAGCTACAAATCCTAGGTCATTTCCCTTTAATACATTATAGCCAAGAATTTCATTATTCTGTTCTTAAAAAATTCTCTAAACATTAAAAAATATATTATAATCTTAGGAGATGGGAGACTCAGAGGATGATATCCATGAGATTTTTGCAGTTCGGATTATTTTTAGTCAAAACATAGGATCCTGGAAGAAACGGTAATAGCTAATGCTGAGAAGCAAACGCTATTAGATATATGAAATATCTCTGTACAACTTGTGAACAAATTTTGAACGAGATAACAGATACTCTCTATGTAAGGCACATCCATATTCTATTAATTCAAAACAAAATGACTTGTTTTGACAAATTTAATTGATGGAACAATTTCGGTGAAATTTGAGATTTTTTGCATTTAAATTCAACTCAAATCTAACAAGACTTGTTGTTATTCCTCGCATTTATAATAAGGGATTGTTCAGCTGTACCAACTATTATAGCTAATTTATTTTTTAGCGGGATATTTTATAAATAATTATATAATAGACATTGTGAAGCATTATACAAAGAATAGTAAACTAATATCGACTTAATTTTACGAAAACAATTCTACGTTGCTTTCTAGTAATTGCTCCACATATGTAATTCATTTTAAAAATGGTGAAGAAGTAATATGTCTTTGATAGTCTGGGAGTATATAAGAGATAAATTACAGTTGGTATGTTTGACTTATTTGAGTAACTACCAGAGGATTTCAGGCCTCTTTCTGTTTCCTTTTTGGGGAAAAGTTTCGTGATACCTAAAGTTAACGGCGTGTCATATTAGTTTATGTAGTATACCAAGGCTATGACATAAATAATATGGGGTTGATAATTAATTTTGAAACGAATTATGGTTAAATAATTTGTAGATCTTCACAAAAAAAAATATTCAAAATTCATAGCTATTCTCAAACAATTAAATTTTTGGTAAAAAAAGATGACAAATTCAATTAAATTATTTAAGAAAATGCAAAAATTTCTTTATAATTTTTTTTGCCCTCCAGGCCTTTAGGATTTATGGCTTTGAAGAAATGCACAATTTTTTTGAGAATGTTTTTTTTGTACGTTTTTGTTTTGTTTTTGTGTTTTCCTTAGTTCTTATCTCTATACCTTTGATTCGCCGTTCCATGCAATTCCTCCTGTCAATAATTTGATATGAATCGTAGTATGTTGATTGGAGAAAAAAAATATATATATATATATCTTTGTATATTTCATAAGCATGGGTAATTAATTGAAAAATCGAGGTGTGGCCTCTCAACAAATATGCAAGCTAGAATTATTATCTTTCTCATATTTGTATACTTGCACTAATATTCGTCCATTTAATTGCACAAAAGAATAAACTGACGTTTTAAAAAGAGCATTATCATAGGCAATATAACTTCCTTTCATTAAAAACAATGGTTTAAACTGATTCTAAAACTATTGGGTATCTACCCTCTAAATGACTCAAATTTGTCCATAAATTATTGGGCTGTATGTGTGGTACATTTTGACTACATTTTTCTCTTTTTTTATTTTGACCAAAACTCAAATCAAAAACTGATAATTTTTATGGATTAAGTAACACTTTGTTTGAATTTTTATATGAAAGTTTTTTATTTCTAAACAATTGAAAAATATAGTACCGAACAAAACTGATGCAGTTTATACTCTCTTCCACGTGGTTCATGAAGCAAAGAACATTGTAAGTATTATAAATTTCCACAGTCCAGCTATCTATCATATTATGGATGGATTGAACCAATTTGTCAATGCTATCAGGAAGAAGCACAAGACTCCCAAAGAAAATCAACAAGCTGTTTTTGATGATCTTGGCCTAGTTTCTCATCATTTGAAGCATCGTCATCTCCTCACTAACTCAATGGAGACCAATAGAGTCATTCATGTGAAGATCATTTTTCCCTCTCTATAATCCATAATTATACTCCAAAATGATAGGCGAATCTGCCTAGAAGTCCTTGCCGTCTTCAGAATAAAAAATCCGACTGATATTATGATATTAAGTGTCATCAGCAGTGAAGGCCATATTACGGATCCTTATTTCTTTAGTCTTAATCTCAAAAGGAATCAAGATGCTTCCATGGATCTCCTTGAAACGTTGGTTATACCCTAAAAGAAGACTGTGACTGCTAGTAGACCTTACGCGTTCCACCCAGATACTACCACAAAAAGTATGGAGAATGATTGAAGGCCAATGTACATCCTTTTTGGCCACTTAAAGCATGGCCTCAAAACTCCACTCATTTAAATCCATACGAGTACTATCTTTGGGAACGGTAGAAGCTTGTGCTTTTAGAACTCACCATAACAACCTAAAGCAATCCATCACCTTAGCAGCCAGGAATCTTGATCCCGCTAAGGTAGCCAGGACATGTTCCTCTTTCAGGGATCGTGCGTGTGCAAAATGATATTTACCAAAATGAAGGACACATTGAATGATAGTATTTTATCTACATCTCTATAGTAAAGTTTTTACTTAATTCAAAATGAATTTTTAATACTTAATTTATATGTCTTACTGTTTAATGATAACTCATCCGAAAGAGTCAGTTTATTGGAATTCATAAATTAATATTAATTCCATTTTTCTAATGCATTTTAAGATTTGAAGCACAAAATGTATCAGTGATCTTAATATTTATTATAAGGGGTAAAAGAGTACATTTATATCCTGTTAAATTGTCATGAAACATAAGTCTTAATTATAGCTTCGGGTTTGTTTGTTTTTTTGGCCGAATCAGCAGTTGGCAATTTTATGTCATCCCTTTTTGAATTTTCTTAAACTTAAAAGTTAACTCCACAATAAAGTTTTTCGCCCCGTTTTTTTAAATTTTTTAGTTAGTTTTTTGTTACGGCTAAAGTTTTGAATCGATTTTTTGATTCAACTCGGTATGAAATTATATATGATCACAGTCAGAGGGCATTAAATTTGGAGAGGGCAAGGTCAAACAGGGACAAGCGTAAGGGGTGGGATAGAGGGGTGACGTTGCCCCACCCTAAATAAAGGAATTTTGGCCTTATATTGTAATTTTCTTTTAACTTTTTGTAGAAAACTTTGAACTTAAATATTTTTTTCCGAAAAAACTGTAATTTAACAAAAAATTATGATATTTTTTACCTGAAAATTTAATTATTTTGTAGATAGCTGTTGACTTTGTAATTTTTTCAAAAAGGAAATTAACATTTGAAATTTTTTTCCAAAATATATATATTTTTTTGTAACAGCTGTGGATTTTTGGAATTCTCTGTGAATAGCATTGAACTTTAAGTTTTTTTTCAACAAATTTCAACTAACCCCGGCCAAAATATTATTATAATAACTTGTCAATAGTCAAGGAAATTTAAAGCGTAAAATTCTATTATTGACCATAACTTTGAATCAAATTGAGCTACAGAACTCAATTTGATTTTAGCCAGTGGTTTTGAAAACCACCAAGTGACCATTTTAGTTTGTTAGTTTGTCTGTTGGTTACTTTCGTATCCAAATTATGTTGTTAAGAGATACCATTGTTTTTGCTAATAAGGGAACATTTTCATTGACGTCATAAATTAAATCATTATTCAGGGAAATACACTTTTTCAGGTTCAAAAGTGGAAATTTTTAATACAAATTATGACAAATTTCCAGTAATCCTTTGATAAAACTCCGTCAAATGGAACTATGAATATAAAAGTATGTACAGTTGGATTGAATACTACTTGATAGTCAAATTTGAAATAAATCAAATGAATATATATTAAAAATCAATTTTTTTTTGGATCGATTAGGAACGAGAGAAGAGAGGAAGATATTTTTCTCTACATGGTAATAATTATTTTTTGATACACTATGGAAATATGATTGTTTAACGATGTAATACATTTTCTAATACATTTTCAAATCAGATATTTAATAAACCAAGGCGATAAAATTTTGATAGACAAATCAAAATTTGCTAAGAAAATCGTCAAAAACTTTTGCGTAGTAATTTAGCTCAAAATAAGTAGTAAATAGAATGTATTGCCATTGTAAAGAACAACGCAAACCTAAAAAAAATGTACATGCAAAAAAAATTATGGAGAATAATATTGTCAAAAAATAACTCTCAGTACCTGTTTTATTCTTATAAATATTTCAAAAACTACGTAATAAAATATACCGAAAATTAAAAATATTATAATCCAATTGTTAGAGTCTAAATTTTTATGGCAAATATGTATGGCTCCGTTGTATTCTTCCTACAAATGAAATGGTATTCCAGTTAAACATCAATTTTTATGTGTCAAATTTTTAGGCCAATGAATTAACAAACAAATTTCACCAAACTTTATTATAATTACAAATCCAATATTTCCTTAAAAGTTTTTTTTTTTGGTTTTTTTGTTGTTGTTTTTTGTCACCTGAAAAAACAACCGAAATAGAAATGTTCACTTGATTCATTTTTTCCCATAACTTTTATGATTTTCTTCTTAATTTAGAAAACTTGGTTATTCAAATAGTGGTTTTTTGTAACGCCAATCACTTTTGAATTTATAATTCAACCCATTTAAGTGATCTTTTATAGTTGCTAAAAACAGTTATGTGTTTTGGGTATAGCATAAGCTAATATTATATGATCTCCATGGAAATGCTGGATTTAGATTACTTAAATGGGGGAAATCAATTTCATTTCATTTATATTTAAAGTACATAAATCCTTAATATTTCCCGAAGACAATTTTTTTTTTTTTCATCCGTTGGTTCGTCTAATCTTACCATTTGCTGGAAAAAAAATCATCTTAAGATATCCTTCAAAAACCGGTATAAGGTGTTATGGATCGAATAAAATGTATATTATATTTTAACACATTCATTTATCTAGTATCTTGTAAGGTTTCTAACCAATATTTCCATGTGAAGTACATCAATTTAAATCGAATATTAGGACCTTCAATCTTCAATTAAAGTACTTTGTCTTAATTTGTAACAACCTCAATTGTCTGAAGAGTGTTGGAAGATATTCATGTACTCGAATTTCATATTATCCCATTCCATTATAGGTATTTAAAAATATCATGTTTTACACAATTCTATACTCGGTAATTAAAGAAAATTTCATTCAACACTCTTGAAATGTAAAAAAAAAGAAGATGAGTTACATCAGCACAAAGAAGGCCTCAGATGAAGCATGACACCAATTTTTCGTAAGGAAATTGTAGTTCTAAGTAACTATTTAGTTTTTCCTTCCTTATCTACAATGTACAGCCTAACTATTATTCTTCTAATGAGATCAAGATTTTTCATTCTGGTTGACGATGACTCATTATTAAGAAGCTCATTTGCCATTTTATTTCTATTCAATATGATGACTTGTTTAGCACGTATACTAGAAGTCATAAAATAAAGAGGAACGAGAACAATAATGTACCAAATGCAGCAAACTATGAAAAATCTTGACCATTTGGAATCGGTTGAACTGAAATCTGTTTCTGTTGCTGATAATCATCATTGTTCTATGAATGTATACAATATTCTTGGCTCTGATCTTGATATTGAAGAGATATCTTTAGTGTAAATAGTGAAAATTATTTTTAATCCAACAGTTATAAATATTTCTTATATTTTCAACCGAGTATTCAACTCATTGCCACTATCAGAATTACTGTCTTTGGCTCCTGGTGTACGCTCACAAAAGTTAAATGATGACTAGCGCGGATATGTGATAGCTAACGTGCCATATCAACCAACACTCAAGACATTCCCCAACAATAATACAACTTTGACACAAAAATAACGACTACTTTCTGTTTTACATATGGTACAACAAGTGTGGGATGATTGAGTATAGCATCGATAAAGATGCTGAATATTGATTTCCTTTTCAGTGAGAAATGGAATATCATCCTGGAGTAAGATGAAAAGTGTCGGGATGAAAAAATAAGGGGACTTCTCATCTAATGATAATGGGGAAGCCATAACTAATCTCGCACAATTTTCAGATCCACCTTGCCACGTTAATGTGTTGTAACCTACGGATTCAAGAAGAAGTAGATCGACATGAGAATACTATAGACGTTGTAGTTTTGATGGATGAATACATTAGCTACACCAAACATCCCATTTAGTGAAAATGGCAGTCATGAATCTAATCTTTTATCTCGACTATGAAACACTGATTAGAAACAGAAAGGGCGAGCACACATTTTGTTTCCTAAACGTCAAGTCCATCCCGGAACGAGTTCAGACATCTTGGGTACTGAACTACGAAGGATGATTATAAACGAGATTAATGTAGCAGGAATGCTTAGAATATATGGTGACACAACACTTGATATCTCGTTATGATCAAATGACTTTTGTTGCAAGATACGTGAAAAATATGACACCTACTAAATGCTTGTTTACTGTTAAACATGTAAAGAGTAAAACTTGTGCAAGATACAGCCAAGAATATTATTTCAGTAATATCGAACAACCAACTGGATACAAACAAGATAGCTTCACAATTATACAATATTCCTGCTCCACTGCCTGGCCAGTACAACAGAGTAAAGCAAAAACTGAAAGAATTTATGGAACGAAATGTGGTATACATCCCGTGTCTGAGTCACCAGAGCAACACTGCAGTAGAATACGGGTATAATGCGAGTAAACTGTAAACAATGAATAATTATTAAAAATAGGGCCCACATGTCTAAAGAGGCTAACACTATTAGCAAACTAAGACCACTTGTATATTGTATATGTAAGATGAACTCAAAGGAGGTATTTATAAATTTTTGAAAAAATTAACAAGGCCTATTAGAGGTCTTTCCAAAAAAAAAACAGCCGGAAAATATAAAAATAAAGCAAAAAAGAGCTTAATATACTGATATGTATTTTTTTTTATTGTACTTTTTATACTAAATAAATATTAAACAAATGAATAAAAATTCAAATGCGAACGATTGAACGGAACAAAATTATGAATGAAGAGTGAACAGAAAGTTTTTACAACTTGTAAAACATATTTGTCAATGTATTTTACCAACTAACATTTAAAAAGCTCATCATTAATCGACTAATATATACCCATAAAGGATTCCAAAATAAAGCAAAGGCGTTCCATATGTATACCGTTTGTAATCATTTTTTAAAGACATAGTTAGAAGTTAACCCAAATATGAAGCAAATTTAATTCCTTGATACACAATTACATTAATTAATCATACTAACATTAGACTTGCCCATCAAATAGATATAATTTGTCTGTAAAATATAAAACTTCTTCAAAACGTGGACGAGGCCAATGAAATGTCTCCTTTGCTCCTCCCATTCCGTCGCTCATGCTATCCCACATATATGAGTTATGCCCTCACGAATTGTATATAATAATAAAAATATACGTTGTAAAGTATTGTGCAAATATTCAGTAATGTCAGGAATAAAAGGTAACTCAATATTTATCCAGGTTTTATCTTTCATGGAAAATATCAATAATAATTATAAACTACGATAAAGACAACTTTAAAAATCATTCTGCATTGGTAACAACGTTGATAACAATATTCATATTTATGAAATGGAGAGTCAAAAGAAGAGAGTTTTGATCCTCTTAATTTTTTCAATAACGTGTCTACAAATTGGGACTTCTAAGTCAATGAGTAAGTATAAATCTTTTTTACATCACATTCCTACAATTATTTAATATGTATTTATGTAGATAATAGATTTCCTTGGACGAAGAATTTGGACGAGGAATTTGACAATGAAGTAAAAAATATAAGAAATAGTCTTAGAGTTATTGAAACAAACATCAACAATAGTAAGCCAGACCCAACAGAACCTACTGCAGTACCAACAACTCCACCCCCAACCACTTCAAAACCAACGACCCCAAAGCCAGATACAGCTCCACCTACAGAAGGAACAACAACCCCAAAGCCGGATACAGAATCACCTACGGAAGGAACCAAAACTCCAAAGCCAGATACAGTTCCACCTACAGAAGGAACAACAACCCCAGAACCAGATACAGCTCCACCTACAGAAGGAACAACAACCCCAAAGCCGGATACAGAATCACCTACGGAAGGAACCAAAACTCCAAAGCCAGATACAGTTCCACCTACAGAAGGAACAACAACCCCAGAACCAGATACAGCTCCACCTACAGAAGGAACAACAACCCCAAAGCCGGATACAGAATCACCTACGGAAGGAACCAAAACTCCAAAGCCAGATACAGTTCCACCTACAGAAGGAACAACAACCCCAGAACCAGATACAGCTCCACCTACAGAAGGAACAACAACCCCAAAGCCGGATACAGAATCACCTACGGAAGGAACCAAAACTCCAAAGCCAGATACAGTTCCACCTACAGAAGGAACAACAACCCCAGAACCAGATACAGCTCCACCTACAGAAGGAACAACAACCCCAAAGCCGGATACAGAATCACCTACGGAAGGAACCAAAACTCCAAAGCCAGATACAGTTCCACCTACAGAAGGAACAACAACCCCAGAACCAGATACACCAGCACCTACTGAAGCAACAAAAACTCCAGAACCAGATACAGCTGCACGTACTGAAGCAACAAAAACTCCAAACAAAGCAACTGAAAATGAAGAAGTATCAAATATTTTTAAGAGTTCAGATGACTCAAATGATGAAGAAATAGACTTTGATATTCCTGATTCAATTAAAAACAGTGACGATCTTCAAATACTTATAACATCTACTACAAAATTCTTCAAGGTTGTTGCCTTTGATAATATTAAAGAAAAAGATGTAGTGCTTACTAAAACTCTTAACAAGAGATTTGAAGAAGGAAAGAGTATTGTAAATTTTTCACCGAACTTTGATGTGGATGAGGCATTAAACTGTATTGAAACAGTAGTTAAAAAAATTGATCATGAGTTAGGAGATGATAACGAGGATTCTCAAGAGGAGGGATCCAATATTGGCATGATACTTGGAATTGTGGCTGGATGTGTAATGGGTGTGGTTTTAATTGGAATATTTGTTCATTACATGTTTTTTAAGTCGAAGAAAAGAGCTTAATCACACGCAGTTTATCCTGTATATCTATTGACTATGATGATTATTTTATTTTTATATTAGCAATTTATATAGTTATTTGATACAAGACAATGATAATAAATTAAGAATTATAAAGTAAGAATAGAACAATTCTAATAAAATTAAAAGTGAAAACATTGATTATTATGATTAATTCATAAAATCCAAATAAATTATATATATACTCTCAGGTCTGAATTCGTTAATTTCTTGTAATTTAACCTTTTTTTTGTCAGGTGGATATTTTATACCCCGAGATTTATAATAATGTGTCTTATTCCTTT